>NC_056741.1:1954418947-1954572022 GCF_019279795.1 Protopterus annectens
ATGAATGCTATTACTAATGGACTTCCTCTCCACCTTCATTTCAAATGCTCCATTTCATGTTCGCTTGCCTCAGGAAGCACCTCATTAACAAGTCAGAGCTTTAGTGCTTTGCACTAACTGCAAGAATAATGTTTGTTTAACAGTTTTTAACAAAAGGGAGAAATCCTTTACAATCTGATCTTGAAGAGAAGACACTATCATAGTGATTTCCAACAATGACTGTAGACAAAAGCATCCTTCTAACACACCTTTAATATGACCTACCGCGTATTGCTACTGCTTCAAAAATTAATGAAAAAGTAATTCAAACTCCTTTCAGTAGTATTTGCATATTTGTCACTCTCCTCTCTTAAACAAGAATACCAGTGCTCAACCATAGAAAAAGTCAAATAGCTTCCACTCAGTCAGAGGACTTGACCTCTTTTCTTTGGCCTTTTACTTGTTTAAACTCGTGTACTTAGATTCCTTTAGCCTGTTAACTGCCAAGTTCTACCCAAAAATCAAGACCAAATGGACTTCTACTCAAAACAAAACTTTAATGTACTTTGTAAAGATTCTAATCTAAGTCTAAAACTTTGAGAATCTTTTCCATGTCATCTCAAAGAAATTACCTTTTATCGGACATTCATAACTGAGATGAAATCCCAGCTGTTCACCTATGTAAAATCTACTTGTTTACAAGCAGGAAAATTAACATCACACCTCTTCCACCTCTGTTAACAGCTCCTTCTGTCACATAATTCCTGTCTCTCTCACCACCTTCTTTTTTCTCACACTTTCATTACTTCACCTTGCATTTAATTTGTTTATGCAAGTATATTTTCCATTTTCTTCTTATGTACATATGTAAATATGTAAATGACAGTAGGCTGAACATACTGTAATCTATAGAAAAACATAATTTTTGTTTGTTACTGAGGTGTTTTAAAACTACATAATGTCATATGTTCAGCTTGTACTAGAATTATTTATTGTACAGTCTAACTTAATCTGTACTACTGCTATGGCATTTTGTGAGCTGAGACTACAATTGTTCTATTGAAATCAGAGTTCGACCCCAGACAGCAAATTAAAAATAAAATAAATAATGTAATATAAGTAACACCAATATGGTGTAAAAGAGAGGCTTGTAAAAAAGACTAAAATGGTTAAGAAGTGTAAGGACTGCTATCTGAGGAATGCTATATGAGGACTACTCCCTGGAAAAAGAGGTAAAGGGAAAGACCCTTTGCATGGGTGGCACATATGAGCAGCACTCTGAGATGAAAAAGACATACTTTTACCTGGAATGGAGCTCATTGGTAAGAAAGGAAAAAGAAGTGAGAGCATGGTCCAGGTGTTTCGATGTGGGGATCACCAACAGAAAAAAAAAATGAGAAAAGCAGGAATATATGGATTTAGTACACTAGAAAAATGGCAGCCTGTAAGCAGGGGATAACTAGAAGGGATGCAAACAATGGTTAGTAAATTACAGAACAGAGACATGAGAGTGCACGAGGTGAGTTTTCAGAGTCTGGATATGGCAATTCAGTGCTACCAAAGAAGATGGGCACTTAGGACAACTTCAATGAGGAGAAGATAGTGTGGTGGGGAATGAGGAGAAGGTTGGACTTGAGGCATCACATGAGTTTGTTCACAGTAATGAGGCAAAGAAACTGCTGAAGATGGAACAGATGGATGAGGAGATAAGCTCTCTTTCATTTGGGGTGGTGCATGTACTGTTGAAGGATTTCTTTTGTCTTCATTTTCTGCTCAACCATGAGATAGACTGATGGAGGTGAGTAGCCTGAAGGAGAATTCAAGAAAGTGGAGCTATGTGCACATCATTAATGACAAGGACAGCTGAAGAGTCATTTTAAAGATGACTGCCAATGATGTGTTTGGTGACTTCCTGAAAAGATGATGAAAGTGTGCAGATGAAAAAGTGTGCAATCATGAAAATAAGATGAAAGGAATCGGTGACAAAAATTCTTTCTATTACTAGACTAATCTTACTGACTTTAAGTGTAAAGCTGCATGTGTGAAATGTTGGCTAATAATTATGACACTTGTATATTTATTTATCTCTTTATTTGTCTTTGTACACATGTATGTCTGTTTGTTTAGATAACTGCAATGCATAGCTATGTTTCAGTGTAATCTTACTGAGAAAAGGTTTTCATATTAATAAAGGCTAAATAAACAGAGTAAATCTATTACTGCCAAATGGACAGTTTAGCATGCAGGTGCAGATTCTTTTCAGATTAATGATGAAATAGGTAAAGCAGAGGAAATGTTGCAATATTGGCATCTATGTGAAAAAAATCATATTTTCAGACACAAATTATTTTTGCAGTAAGCAATAAACACAATGTAGTAACACCTACTTGTCAATATAACAGTGAAAAAAAAAAGATTTAACAGTGAGGTTGACCCCTAATTGGTAATGCCGTGGTGGTATGGCAGTAGCATTGTTACCTCACAGCAAGAGATTTTCCCATTCGATTCTCAGCTTGGGAGTGCCTTCTGTGTGGAGTCTGCATATCCTCCCCGCAGTTGGGTAGCGTTTCGAAAGACATGCATGTGTAAATGGGCGTGCCTTCATTGAAGGTTGGGCGTCGAGCTGGCACCTCGGCGTTTCGTCAAAATCTACTGCCAATCATTAGCGGACCAGAGTTCCGCTGTGGGACCCCTTACCGGGAAAAGCCGAAAGACAAACAACAACAACCAGACAAAAGTATGTGTCATTAAATCAATCTGTAAAAAGCTACTAATACCCATCCGCAGATATATTGCTAATATCAAAGGGTAACAGCAGCCTGACGTATTCTAATATGAATAGTGGCAGCTGTCTTCTAAGAGATAATTAAGATATATTGGAGATGGAAAATAATAGTAAGACTGTGGCCTGGAAATGATAGGTTGCTGTTTAGAAAACCTTTTGCATCACATGCGAGAACAGTGCTTGCGCACTATTCTTTGTTGTGATGAGGTAATAATGGAAAGCATTGAAAGAATGCGCTAATGATGGCTTGCTATCTGTATGAAAGTGTGGCTGGCTATAAATAACGGCACGGGTAGTGGAATTTTTTTAGTTTCCTTTGATGGTAAGGCAGAATGTGAATGTGGCAGACATGAGACAGCGAAAAAATATACGTATAAATACAAAAGTGGAGATGGTTGCTTGATAAAAACATGTTTTCTGTGTTTATATTTTAGGCAGACTTTATTAATATATGGTTTTCATTTTTATTTATGTAATTTGAACATATGTGTTAGTCTGTTGTTATTGCAGGGCAGAGAATATGTATGGGATAAATATCACCATGACATAGTTCTGACTGCTGATAATGTGTAATGAAAAGTGCATTTACTTTAAATGGAGGGTTAATGCGAATGACAACTTGCCACGTGTTCTTTATCAAGTAAGATGAATGTCTAAATGCTGTCTGGGGTGGTGGGGAAGCTTCTAAAGGTAGAAGGGATGGAGGATATATAAAGTAACTGACTTAGTGGTGAGAGTGGCTAGAGGAATTTAAAGGAAAAAGAGGTAGAGATGAGGGAGGATATTGTGATGCCTGTGCCCTGGCCCAGCAATCAAGGAGCCTCAATCCTCAAAACTAACACCAGGGAGGTCGTCTCCTGCAAGAGGAAAGGATTACTAATATGCACAGTAAAGTACAATTTCCCTTAAGTGCACACAGAGATCACAGTCAGTCTGAGGCTGGTTGCTCCCTTGCTCACCATGTCCCCAATAAGACTCCCCACTGGCACAGCTATAGGGTCCAGATCTCAGCCTAGCTGGCAAGCTAACCTCCAGTACCCTCTCTGTCCAACCAGTGCTTCGTGTCCCTGCCCAGGTAGCTGACATACACCCACACTTTGCAATAAGTATTTATACAATTTCACAGACACTCCTGGGAAAGACTGACACAGATTATCCAGCTGTGCCCCTTTACCCAGACTATATGGTAGTAATTACTGCCACCACCAGTTTAATATAATTATCAGCTACTAAAAGGCCCTTAAAAAGGTGTCCAATTATTACTGTGCAATATTATTATCCAACTGGTAATGTGACTATACAGTCTAATTTTATTAGAGTGGCCTATTATGATAACCTCCAAAAATATGCAATGTACTCTAGAGCTTATCTCTACACAAACCAGCCACAGGTAAAGGTTTTTAAAATATTTAATAATAAATAATTAAAACACAAGACAATACTACTACAGCACAGAGATATCTAAGAGTTCAGAGATCACACAGAAACTTAAAATAATACAGTAGGACCAGTGATGGCTGGTGACTTCAAATCAAAGGGGGGCTGCAGGAGACAGCTGAATGGGTGGGGTCAATGGGAAGGGGTGTGGCCAACTAGAAAGGAGAGGAGCTATGCTCAAAACCACAACAACTAACTAAATACACTGCCCTGGGTGCCAAACCATCATTATGAAAGTCCAATCAAGACTTGAGAAGAAGAAGTAAGTCTTCAGACTGAAGCACGAAAAAATATCAGGAGTCAGCCGACCGGCACTTGCGAACTGCTTTCACCGCACGGCAAGAAAGACTGGAGAACATGGCGTCGGCTGGCAGCTTTGTACTCCTAGTGCTCTGACATCAGGGAGCATGACTGAACAGCCGATGCCGGACCCAGACTTTGGGATTCTGGCCGACCGAGGACTGCCTGCCGGCAGGAAGAACCCTACAGTGATGACTGCAACAGTGAAACACGATGAACATCCACAACAACTAACTAAATACACTGCCCTGGGTGCCAAACCATCATTATGAGAGTCCAATTAAGACAAAATGAAGTGTAGAAGAATAAAAATATTTCAATGCATTGGCTGCATGACAGCTTACTTAATATCTAGATGGAAACAAAAAGGTTGTGAGGCATGAAAAAATAAATTAGTTTTTAAATACATTAATGGAATGCCAGTCAAAATCAAGTAGCACTCAACTCAAACCACTTCTAGCACTGCAGTTCTAATTATAATTTATATTCAGCTTTATTAAAGTACCAAGTAACATGCTGAAAGTAGAAATGTCTGATGCTCCCACTTGTAAAAATGTTTCTTATCCAAAAAAAGACCTGCTGCCCGACAACTATCTACTTGTTTCATGGGGAAAACATGATCAAAGTAAAAAATGAAAAGCAAACAAGAAATAAGCTCAAGATACATTGCTTAAAAGGATTACTGTACAGGTTATGGACCACACGATTGACATTCTGTTTAGTTTCCGGGTAAAGCCTGCAGAGATGATGGAAGTCTCCAAGTGTAATGAGCTTCTTAAAATAATGTAATCTGTCCTTTATTACAAATACTGTCATATGCATTTCAATACCCAAGGCTTATACATTATCTAGTTAAGTATTCTCTACATGGCAACAACAGAAAGGCTTTCAATGTTGGCAATTCGTTAACAGTATGCTTATTAAAGCTTACTTGCATCTTACGATCTCAGCCAAGCTTACCTGATGGTCATTAAAGTATTGCTACTTAAACACAGAGCAACAGGCACTTTGAGTAATAAGCATAAATCAACAGTACAAAAAATATGACAGAAACCAGACCATTCTGCAAAAATCAAGGACAGATGAAAAGCCACTCTAGTACTTGAGTTTACCTTGGATGGGGGGGGGGGATACTCTGCACATTTACACTGCATAACTTCTCCTTGCCTTGCTTCGACACATCCAGAGTCACTACATGGGGGAGTGGGGTGCAACAAGTATGTCACAATTTGAAATGTCTCTGGCTGACTGTGATGGCCCTGACACATTTGTCATACCTCTCAACCTCAGAGCAAGAAATCTGGACAAAGCCATACAAAGAAGTGGGACAAAGGCCCAAAAATAAGGACAATGTTTAAATATTGCTCTTATAAACATAGAAAGATAATAGAATAGGTCTTGCATTAGTATGAATTTCCTGAATGGTATGAAATCTGAAACTCAAATGTCTGTCGTTATTTTCTAACTTCAGTCTTTAATGGTTTGTCACTAATTTGCCAAAAAAAAAAAACAATTTTATGAAAAATGGACCAAAAATGTGATGTAAAAACATAAAATAGCCACACAATACAGCTGGGAACCTGTCAAAGAAGGGACACTTTAATATTAGTACCACTAACTTCAGAGGCTGACAAAATAAAAGAATCTACATGCATTTCTGAAATAAACGTAATCTATAACTCTGATTATTATAGTTATTCCTTAATTGTAAACCCTCCATGTTTTCTTCCAAATTTGCTATTTTGTGGAGGGATTATTGGAGGAAGAGCAACATTTTGAGCCAAAATCGGGGACAGTTGAGAGGTTTGGCTATGCCTAATTCTATAAAGCAATTTATTTGCATGTACCTCTGAACCTGTTAATGCAATAAATCTGGACAAGGCCAAATATATTGGGGGAACATATAAACTGTACTAAAAATTGCTCTTGTATAAACTACAGTTGATAGAATAACAGGTCTTACTTTAGCATGCATTTTTCTGAAGATTATGAAGTCTGAAACTCAGTGTGTCATTATTAAGTGACTTAATTCCTAAATGATTTTCCAGAAAACCACAAATTTTATGAGGAACAAACCAAAAATAAGAAGCAAAAATCTATTCATTCTGTGAAAATCTGAACAGTTGGGAGTTATAGTTCAGCTGGGGCTGTCTGAGTTTGCCGCCCTTCCCCCTCACAAAATCATGGTCGAATGGAGCCCTCCCCCTGCAGCCATTCCAATGATCCATTACTTGGCTATTTCACTCCATTTACCTTAAACACTAATGTGCATACTGCTTTACTTCTACGATGATTTGGACTTAATTTGAAAGTTTTATTTTGCATTTTACAGCACAAACACTAAGCATCTGCTAAACAAAGCAATGCAGTCTCACAATGAAAACAGACTAAGCATTAAAACTTCTCTGCCCTTGAAACTCACATTCATTGAAACAGCATTGAAACCCACATTCAAAGAAAATACATTTTGCCAGTGGCAGGTAAAGATTAACTTTGGGCTGTTTTAAAATCATAGGCCCCTTGCACATGAAACATACAGGTGCTCTTTGATACACCTTCCTGATTGTACTAAATTATATTCCTTGTACAATACAGTACAGTTGTTAGAGGGTGTTTTAAATTTATTGTTTTGAACATTTTTCCAGTAAACATTGAAACAAAATGCATGCACCAATAATGACAAAACTGCTCAGTTCAGAACATTTCCATCATAGAAGTCTACCCAAACTTCTACAGTCCACCATTATCAGTAAATATAACCATATCTATGTATGTTCTGCAACTTAAGCAAGTAAAGTTGATGAAATAATATAGATTGTGTTCCCAAGTTTCTGTATTTAATGAAGTTTTGAGAATGTGTGTAGTAATACCACATCTGTTAGCTTTATACGCTTGCTATCGCTGTTATGAATGAGATAGACAGTGTGCAAACAAAAAAAGAATAATGATTATTTGTGAGTGGGGGGCTAACTTGTATCCAAAAGTTACACTTTCCTGCTGTTTAATAGTTGATGTTATTTAAATGAAGAAGATGGATGCTGTGTTGTAGAAAGAGAATGTGCAAAGAGATCTGCAGGCATTAGTAAACTGATTTAAACCCTCATCATTGTCATATGTGTGTGCATGGGGGTGTGGCATGGTGTGGCATGCATGTTAGCGCATTTTCGTCCAAACAGTTTAGATTTTTACCAATGTGTTACTCTGTATGTAGTTCTGCTTGTACAGTCTGACTTTCATCGTGTCTGAATTATGTCATGGCCTCCATAAACCCAGCCATCTACAGTACTGTTCTGCATTTTTTAAAACAGGAACACAAATTTAATAAGGAACATTTGTAACTCTTCCTCTGATAAACAACCTTTTTAGCTAACAGTAGAACACCATCTGTGATCTATTTTTCTAATTATGAAATCCCCTACCTAACCAGGCAGATACTCACACACACACACACACACACACACACACACACACACACACGCATGCATGCATGTATATACACACACACACACACACACACACACACACACACACACACACACACACACACACACACTCCTTACCTGTAAGAAACACCAGACCCCATAAATCCACATTGCAAACCATACATCCCTGTCCGAAACCCGCGCAAATGCCTGACCCACGCCCCCTGTCATGAGATCTTCCTGACGAGACTGCAGTAAACTCCAGACTGCCAACGTTGCAGTCCGACCCCAACGCGTTTTCCCAGCGAGTTCCCAGGACAGTCTATGCAGTTTAAAACTGCATAGACTTCTGGGAGCTCCGTTCTACATGTTTCCCAGTCAGGACTACTGCTAAGACAATCTGCACATGCTCGACTGTCTCAGCACCAGTCAGGACTAGTGCGCATGCGCGAAAGTCAGCGATTTTTTTTTTTATTTCTTTAATTTTTTACTTTACTCTTTTATTTTTTTTTATTAGTTGATATAGTTGAGGGGGCTGCAGTCCGGCAGTCCAATAGCATGGGCCGCCCCTGAGTAGGACAGGTCTGATGTCAAAGAAAAACACTTAATCAAACGTTTTAATCTTTAGCTAATCTTAAGAGAAAACACAGTGCTATAATCCTACTTACATACATAAAGCATAAGCAGTGCTGGGTTAGATGTCCAAGATCAAAATGCTTCCAGTCTTTCACTGAACAATAGTTTTTAAACACTAACCTACAGCTTCCGAGGCCCTCCCAAATTACATCATTTTGACACTTAGGTTTTCTCAGGCCACAAACTGCATTATTTAGCAAGCTAACACCTGCTCAGGAAACTACAACAATACAAGGCATTTCACATATAAACTCTAGCAGAAACCAGAGCAATAAAGCACCTTCCACATGTAAATTCTGGCCCTTAACTTTTACCTTAAAACAATGGGCAAGAAACCTTCACCCAGACCCACTTGTAAACATCAAAGAGATTCATAAGATCTTTTCAGCTTCAAAAGACACATTTGAAATGCTTGGCTTGGTTTTCCTTACAGCAGATGGCAATGTTGCAACAGTCTTGAAGTTCACATTTACAGTGTTTTCTTTCATTTAAAAACACAAGCCTGTATTTTACATTTATATATACAGTTGATAGAATAATTTATCAAATTCTCTTTGACTAGGCTGGCAGCCTTCGCCCATCTTCCTCCAATCTTCACAGATATAAACACAAAAGAGGGCAGTATGGGGTGTCAGGAGTCTATAACTAGAGGCATAAGTTAGCTGAGGCTGTCTCATAGAAGGGGTAGTAGAGCTACAACAATTTTACACTTGGGAAGGTAAAATGATCATATTTTTGAACCCAAGGATTATGGATGTGGTCTGAGGAGAAGTAACAGACTCTGCATTAGTACAAGTATCAGGTTACAGTCTGAGAAGCAAGGGGTAAGAGGTGAGTGAGTGTATGTGATTGTGTAATATAGTAGTGATGAATCCAGTTAAGAGGACATGGGTGTAAAACATCAGTGAAAAATCCAGTTAAAAGGGAGAAGTGCTATTATAGATATATGTTCTGGTTTAAGCATATAGTAGGACACCAAGGTAACGAAGGTACGGATGTGGAAGTTACATGAGAATATGTGGTATTGGGCCAAATTGTTAGATGAAGTGGAAGAAGGAAGTAATGCTGCTGACAGAGATGGGTAGTTGCGAAGGATAGAAGCATGAAGGAAGTAGAGTGATAGAAGTGTATGAGGGTGCAGAATGGAAAGTAGTTGATGGATCACAGAGTCAATTTATGGATTGAATAAAAATAAGCCAACAGTATTTGGGAGTTGTTTTAGTGACCCTGAAACAATTAATGTGAGGAGGAAGCAGAAGGTGCTGTTGGAAGGGGACTCCAGCATTGTTCTGGAATCTGGCAGGATAGGCTGATTATTAAGGAAGATCGCATTGAGAGATTTCAGAGGTGTTGGAAGTAGGGAATGGACAGGCATGTATTTAAGGATATGTGGACAGTGCACCTTTTTTGAGGGATGAGTGTGAACAGGTTAATTTGTTGGGCAAGCTTAAGTGAGGAAAGAGATTTGGGGCATAGTGGGCAAGTAGAAATAAAGAGAAATGTCTTACTGTTTTTTTCTGATTTGCTGTTATTGGGCATGGTGGGTTGGAAAGAGGAGAAGAAATAGCTGGCCACTGTGGGACAATGGGAGAACAGATGGCAAAAGGTCTGACTTATGAAGATTGTTATGGAACTAATGCAGCGGAATGGGGAAGTGCAAAAGTGGACTAGTGAAAAATGGTACAATTGCAGGCATCATGAAAACTTTTTCTTAAGGATAATTTGTAAAATGTGATTCTAGAAATTTGATTCATACCAAATTTCGAGTGAAACATCCAGGAAGCCTGAAAAGGTACAGTGTGCTATATTTTTTCATGTTGCAGAAGAAACCCTGAAACTGTATAATATATGTGCGATTTGAGAGAGGGAAGAGAATATTTCTACGATGTGAACAGTGTTTCAGAATTATTGTAATTTGTGGAAAAATGTACTACATATGTTGTATTTGTTTTATATTAGGGCACAAGGTTTTATTGACTCAATTGATGCTTGGGTTGCTCATCTGAATTCTGAACAGCAGCAGCAGGATCCCTTACTTTGGCCCAGAAATGTGTGCATTTTCAGAAATGGGATCTGCTGTATTAATACAAACACTAACTACCCGAGTTTGTTGTGCAAAATGGAAAAGCCTAAATTGAGTAAAATCGGTCATGAGTACATGCCAGAGCTTAAGAAAATATGTTGTTGTTAAGTTCTGCATGAGGTGTGGGTATAATCATTATGAAGAGAAAATATCTATGATAAATCAGGTGTTTAATGTTCGAGCTGAAATTCTTTGGACTAGTGTGACTGAAAGTTTTAAATGATGAGGAACATATACTAATACAAAGTGCAGTCCACAGTATTCCCTATACTCCAACATACAGGAGTTGGAGTTAGTATATAAAAATATCAGGAGTGTTTGCAGTACATCCCATATATTGGCTATACATGGGGTTACAATGCCCGTGCAAAAATGCTTTAATGCTTTTACATTGAATTTGAAGGTTCTTTATATTTCTGTGGCAATTTCCAGTTCTTCTTTTTTTTTTTTTTTTAAGAAACTTGCAATTACATGCCTTAAATTTCTGACAGGAAATCAGTGTATAAAAGCCATAGAAAAAGTAATAACTTTTTTAAGGTATGTAAAATGAAAGATGCATAGTTTTAGACAGAGATCGCTTGGACTGGAATAAAGTCAAAATCATGTGTTTGTACGCACAAATAGTGTTGGATGTGTTAATAGACTAAATTGTGTGCAGTAAAAATACAGAAAAGGAATGACCTATTGGAAATCTAGGAAGAAAAGCTTACAATTAATAACTTAACTGTGATATTTTGACAAGATACTGGTGCAAAGCATAATGTAATGCCTGGTAAAATGTTGAAAGCATTGGGTCGGAGAGTAAACTGAAATTATTGATTTTTAAATTCACTACTTATTCTGGTCAGCATGTAAAACTGTTAAATCAGAGCATGCTTACATGTGAACATAAGAATAAAAATGCAAAATGTAGTTCCAGAACATTGCTATAACAAGGACATTATCAGGTTTCAGATATTTCATAAGTTAGATGTGTGTCATGGTGAAAATAATTAAAATTATTATCCATACAGCAACTATGGATTCACAAAGTACGCAGACAGAATATTTGCTTAAAGGACAAAAGTTATATATTTAGTCATATCCTTTGGTATCTTTAGGTGTTAGGCTCCTCTGCATGCTAACTGTTAAGTATCCCTCCTATTGAACTTAAGCTGATTTGTTTACTATCAGTGTAGAGTCTCCAGAACTACAAGTGTGATAGTTGTTCAGAGGGGCTATCATTCAGGCAGTAGACAGGGAGTTTGTGCTCTTGCTTTCATCTTGGAATTGACAGCACTGGTGTGAGTCCCCACCTCTGTCCACAGACAATGAGGGTTGTAGATTACCTACATCATTGTAAGAAATCACAATACCCTCCTCTTGCAATTGCTGTCTCCCATACAATATCTAACATGAGCTGCCACCAGGCAGTAGCTTGGTGAGTTGAAGGTATACCCCCCCCCCCACCAGGATGCTCATTGTAATGCCACCTGTCCACAGAGGGATTGTAGATTTGTGAATCCTCTATGTCCTGCCTTCTCCCACAAGAGGGACATTACTGTTAGCCTTGCTACTCAACCTCGGGTAACCAGGACCATTGTCAGAGCTTTACCTCTCTATATACTACAGCACTGACTACACCTTAAGTGTAAATAGTAGTCCATACTCCAAGAGAAAGTTTAGCTTTGAAGAGTACAATAATAAAAAAGAGCTGAACTACTTGATTGTAAATAAGAAGCAGACTGAGCCTACTGGATGGTTTATTAGGTTTACCTTTACAAAACCGAATCACAGTGGTGAGATTGCTCATATGAGCGAATCGTAACCATGAAAGACATAACAGCGACAATTTAATATGTTTGAAAATCAGCAAATCGAAAAGCAGATTTGCTGATTTTCATACATAAATATCGAAAGAAAAATTTTATGAAGTGTAAAGTAGGGGCTGTGCCCTCATCCCCCTACTTTAATATTCTAACTCCAAGATCACACTACAGTGGAGAAAGGGACCATTTTCTGATCCCCACTATAGTGCAATCTACCCCAAACTGTCAAATGTGCAATGAGCAAATGTTGCTGTGCATTCGCTCATTGCACATTCAAACCTTTTTCCATTCGGCGTTTGCAAACTTTGCAAACTGCCTTTCAGACAATTGCTGTTTGCCCTTGTGCAATACGCAAACATGGAGGTAAACCATTTAATAGCACAACTACTAGATAAAATTTGCAACTGTATTACTCTGCAGTATCTTAATAAAGCTATAAATAGAGAGCATTATCCACTATATAAGGTTGAAACCTTGGTGACTGCCATGCCGGAAGCAAAGCATTTTTCTGTGTCTTATGCAAACCTGATATTTTGGCCAATTTAATTTGACAAGTAAAGTTCCAGACTATGTAATTGTATTTCACATGGGATGATACAGATTGTGACATCACCTTTTTATATATTGTCAGTGATTATTTCAGAGATGGATGTTGTTGATAACTGAAGCACGTAGAAATGGTATAATGTTATGGCATTTTAGTGTGGGGTTAGTCCAAAGAAGAGCATAAATTAAGGCTAACTAAATTACTGTAAATAATGGGATACTACAACCTGAAACTGAATAAAGTTACGTGTAAAATATGAGTTACAGTGAGATATAATATTCATAGTTTCTCATTTAAAGTCTCTCAATCAGACACTGAGAAAGAAAGTGCAGTAATGCAAATTACCCAACCAGTGGAAAAAGAGACCATCACCAGATTTATGGGAATAATGCAGCATCTTTTAAAATTTAATCTGAATATGTTGATTATAAATTTGCCATTAAGTAAATTATTAGAAAGTGATTTGTAATGGTATTGCATTACAGAACAAAAAAGTGCTTTGAAATCCTTAAATTATGAGTAACCAAAGTGCCAACATTAAAATTCTTTGATGTAAACAAGTTAGCCATATTACAATTAGATATCAGTCAGAATGAAACTGGTAAAAGTATTCTGCAAGTACATAAACCATTTGCTTGTGGCTCTAGATTTGTGAATAATAGTAAAGGTTTGTTAATTAGAAAAAAGAGTAATGTTTTACCTTCATAGAAAATGTATGGGGAGAATCAGACCAGTCCATAAGCCATTATAAAGTATATTAAGAAGTCATCGTTTAAGGCACTGGTAAGAGCATAAGTGTGCCTTATTTGGGAAGCAGAAGCCAGGAAAAAAATGCATATCACAGTTCAAAGACATGCATCTGGAGTGTTTCTCCCCAAGCCTTCTTTGAAAATTGGCTTTGTTCCAAGTTGGACTTTCCCAGTTAGCAAATGTTAAATTAAAAAAAAAAATTAAAAATTTGCTAGTTCCTTGTTCTTTTGGAGAGGAGCAAGAAGATTTGTTTGGTAGAGAATGTGAAATTGTCTAGAAAATTCTGTAATTAGCACTTACTGAAACAAAGAATTTCACAAGGATATAAGATATCAGATTCACGTTTTCAAATGTCTTTGTCATGCAAATCTAAACAATTTTAAATAAAAACAGTAACAGTTACAACCCCATCCCCCAACCCAAAACAATCAACACCAGCATTCATCTCATGTACCACAGCATTTTCTTACTTCTGTACATTCATTAGAGACTTAACCTAACGAAATATGACTGCATAACTCAGTGCATTATGCTGAATCATTTCCTTATGTTTCTATGATACCAGACTAGTGGAATCACCATCAAAGGATATCTTACTTACTCAAGTAACATAATCTGTCTACGTAAACCATTTTGTCCTTTGTCTATGTACTTTCTCAACAGTTTTACTTTCCCTTCTCTATATGTATTTTTTTTGTTATTATTGATCATATCTTGCATATTAAGCAGAATGGTAGTTTTCCATTTCTTTGTCACTCCTCCTGAGCTGCAGCCATTAAGAAGGATAAAAGGCGCTTTCTATTTGAGTGACCATTTCAGGGTCAAAAGTCAACATCTAATTGTCAGAGCACTTTTGACAGTGAATCTGTTGTAACTTATTTCTAAATCCCATTAATTACTGGTATTTTCAGAAAATTTGTTTCCAGCTTCCTTTCTTTTCCTGATTACGCCACCAACAGTAACCTGAAGATATAAACCACTCTTCTGAGTCAGCAGAGTTACTATCAGAGGTTGCTTATGCTGTGATTGTGAAAATGCTTTTAACTTTTTAGTTTTTGGCATGATATTGTCATATAATATTGTCTACAGAGCATTATAAATTTTGTAAACCAGTAGTCAATCAAGTTATCTTCCTGTCTTATTTTGTCCCAGAAAATAATATGAGTCCTCTCTCTTCTCTACATTCTTAGCCCATCATCCTGTATAATTCACTCTCAAGAATAACCTACTGGCAAAAAAAAAAAAAAAGAAAAAAAAGTGTTTCCATTTCACTACACACCCCAACTTCATTAAGGATCTTAAAGTTACTATAGGATGCTCCCTAAGACCAGAGGCTAGTCCTGTATACTGCATAAACCACAAGAATGAAACTCTTTCTGTCACTTGGTCTTTGTGCCCAAATTAATGTTTTCCATTTAGAGCTGTTACCCATTGCCTGTGCCAGACATAATTTAATTTAAACTGGCTCATAGTAATATTTTGGATCCGGCACACACAGCCCTTCCTCATCTACTAATAAGATTAAATGATACAGGTGAGCATGGGGTCTAATCCTGTCTCATATGACATTTAATATAATAATCTTCGATCCGAGTGGACAATTTGTTAGAGTAGACTGAAATACATATAGTCATAGGGTATGATGAAAATATTACCTATATGCTCTGATCCAGCTCAAAATGTATCCTTCTTTTATTATCATCTTTAACTCTTTTCTAATTTTCCTTGTATCCCTTGGTCATGAATACAACTAATGTGTTACCAAAACAGACCTAAAGATATTTAAAACTCTGAGATTATTAAAGGTGTGGATATCCATATCAGGATTTCCATCTGTAGAATAAGAATTTATTACAATGGCCTTTGTTAATTAGTTTATTGTATTTCTTGCAATATCACAAAATATCTGTATCTGCCTGAACAATTCCCTCAAATCTCGATCTCAGTGCAGGGAGAACTACATCAACATGTCTTCTAAGTACAAAGCAAAGCTTGTTAACTTCACAAAATGAATGACTTTTTATGTCCGAAGATTTTATTGATAATCCAAATACATGGTAAATAAACCTTGAAAAAGGAGCCATTCCTGCCTTATTCCTCTAAAGAAAATAAATTAACCCTTAATATATTTCTTCTCTAGTATTTGAATCATGATGAATTGCAAATTGCAAAGAAGAGGGTTTATATGAGGTTCCACATTTTTGTAAAATCTGTTTCAGATAAGACCATTCTACTCCATTACATATATTTTCAGTGGGTCTATATTATAATTATGAAGGCTGTAAACAGTGAATACATGTACATCGACACATAAAGGTCGATGTACAAAAAGAGCAAAATACGTAATCGGTAAAAATGAAAACGCCGAACGTATTTTGTCAACCAACAGCGCCATGCAGATAAGCTCAAACTAACTAAATAAAATAAAATTAACACACTTTTGCAGGGGGGCAAGCCCCCTGGTACCCCCCATGTGGGGGGCTGCACCCCACACCCCCCCTACTTAAATATACCAACTCCGAGACTGCACTACAGTGGGGAAAAGAATATATTTCCTCATCCCCACAATCACCTTGCTGGCCAAGCAAATATGTTTGGTGTTTTCATTTTTTTTTCATTCCTTTTGTGCATCGACCTTTATGTGTCGATGTAGATGTATTTGCTATTTTGAGCTTTCGTGTTTATAATATAGACCCATTTTTCCCCATCCATACTGACCAACATTACTTGTCTGTCTCTATCATCATCCTTAATAATAATTTATTTATTTATCTATTACATTTGTTGACCGGGAAAGTCTGACTGGGCACAGAGTCCCTTTTAAAGAAGAAGCCCGGGGATAAAAGCTCCAAATGGTATATAATAAACATTTATACATAATGTATAAAAAACAGCATTTTACAAGTATATATAAATAGTCTAGTGAATAGTGTACAAAAACCCATACGTTTTAAAGGTGTATACATAGCCTAGTGAAAAAAGACATTTTTGTCAAAGTTTATACATGGTGTAGAAAAGTCATTCTATAGTATTTTGAAAAGTCTGCATAGTAATGGAGTTATTTCAGTTAGTGCAATAAGGCACAGATACAGATTATTGTTTTGAGTAAGGGAAGATGATGTGCATAATTCAATATACAGAAATAACTTTCAGTGGACAGTAGCACTGTATACTTCAGCCAGCAGTTTCATAATAAATACATTAAAGACATAACATAGACATAAAGTTGCAGAAAAGCAGCATCCTTTTATTTTAATACATATATAGTTTTATTTTGATATCCCTCAGCTGATGTAGTAGACTGAGTTTATGAAGTGTGTATTAATGAGAGTGGGAGTGTTTTCTGTGTTGGTGAGCACTGTGGGTAAAGGTTGCATGGCATGGCGTGGTTTGAGGATTTTGTTAATAGTTGACCAGAAAGCCTTTGGGTTTTGAATTGTTTTGAACTGCAGGTTAGTGAAGCAGTTTTTTTTTCTGTTTTGATTTGGTATTTGGTGTGATTTCTGAGTTGTCAAAATATTTGTAGTTTGGTTTGTGTTTATTCTTGATCCAAGAACTTCTGTCCTTATTTCTGGGTTTCATTAGATGTTTTTGTGGTTCTGGTCAGCCAAGGGCTGTTTAGAATGTTAAAGAAGGTTCTGGAGCATCATCTAAGTAGAGATCCTTTAGATGCAGCCAGTTACAAAATTGCAGGTTCTGGAGAAATGTTTCTTTTTGGAAGTGAGAGAAGTGGAAATAATCAGTGAGAGTCATAAAATGTACAAACTGTGAGAGTCTTTTTGATAATATTGCCATAGAGATTTTATAGTCATTATTCACTGCTGAGATTGCACTATAGGACTGCTGTAACTTAGGGTCCTCACTCTCTTTCAGGATTATGACCATACCCCTTTCTTCCAAGATTTAGTAATATGACCCATGCTCAGAATTTCATTAAACAAATGTAATATTAAAACATTTAGCTCCCCTCCCTTCAACTTCCAAAAATCTAGGAAAATCCCATCTTCAAATAGTGTTTTGGGAAAAGGTTACTTTGTAATAACCTATTGTAATTCTTACATTGCTACTGGTGCTGTCAGAGTCAAAGTCTTGTCCTTAGTTCTTGCATAAGTTCATATCACTTATCTAAACGTCCCCCTGACTTGTTTTATCATTAATGCTCTATCCTCTTTATCTCAGTAACTGATTCCTTTCTTATTCCTTTAGTTTTGTTCCTTCTCTCACAGCTAGTCTTTATTTTAGCCTATCTTGGGTTGTAGTAGAATCCTAGTCTGAATGTATAAGTCTTTTTAAGATCATCTGAAACTTTCAGCAATTTCATATTTGCAACCAGTGTCCCTCTCCTTTTACCCAGTTATTACATTCTTACACCATGCCATAAAGTATTCCTGCATCTGGTAATATGTTAAAAATCTCCAGTGCTTAGCTATGCATCTTCCATGCTGGTTTATCATCATCTTCATAGCAGCAAGGTTGAAACAATGATTGGATGGGTGGGTGTCTGCTTGTTAAACCAGACATGCATACTATTTTATAATACAAATTCTATCCACTCCTACTACAGGCAGAGGAGTTAAAAAGGAACCACTTGCACATTTTGCTTTAATATAGAGTTAAAGAACCAATCTGTCTCCTGTACTCTGCCTAGTGTTGTTTCCTGGCTAAATCTGCTTAATTGTCAAATAGGCTGTTAATGAATAGAAGTTCCTGCAACCTTTATGCTGCAAGTCTTAAGGAGTACTAATCCCTCAGACTTATTGCTAAACAGATATGGGTGCCTATAGTGCCTGTAGAACCTATGAACACACTACAAACTATACAAGCCCACGCACACATGCACAGAATTAAAACTGAATTTTCTGAATGAATTACATAAATAAGAATATAAGAAAAGATAATCAGTTAGACTACTACTGTAACTTGATCACAATTGTCTTTACTATCCATGTTAAAACTACATGATAATACCAGGGGCCAGACAACAAAAGACTTGCTCTCAGTGTAAGTGACATACTGCAGTGTAAGCCTGTTTTATAGATGGGCCCTGTAAGGCACTAAGTCCCTTACTCTGACAGCATGGCTTTTTGAGTCTGGCACCATGTATAAAAGTAAAAACATTCTTGCTGCTTTTGATATTCATATTTCATCAGAAAACAATGAGGGCATTCTTCCATAATGGATTAGTTTCCATTTTGTTCAGTTTGCTTTGGGGAACAATTTATTTTATTTTTGCCCACATTACCATTCATTTGCTCGTTCTTTTTCATGAGACTGCTAAAGAATCCAGTGCTACACTTCACTGAATCTCAAAATCCTGAGATCAGAATCTTCAACTGAAGATATCAATATACAGTATCCTGAAAAATGTTGAATTCAAGCTTGAAAATGTAGTTCTAAGGAATAGAGTATGTCTGTCTGTCTGTATAGCATTGTATATACAAGAGAAGCAAGTCCCCTGCAAGCTGTTTTGACTTATTTATTCTCACTGTCAGGTTGTACAACCTCAGCAATTAACGCAATACATTAATGCACCTGATACTGTACATTACATAAATGTCTGACACTTGCTATCATTTTTATAGCTGAGGTTTAAAGATACAGGGTCTTACTTTTTTAGTGAGAGAAATATTCAGTGTTTTGTGATTCTCTCTGTTTTTTGTTATATCATTTTTGAGTGTTTAACTTTTCATAATATAATCATTTATGAATATATTCATAAATGCCAACAGTCCACATTGTTGACAGTGGTAACATCAAACCTGTCCCCTTGCACATCTGCTTAACAAAACTCTGGGACAGGCTCTAACATGGGTTTGGAGGGGGTCAAGTAGCTGTCTTACAGCATTTGAACATCCAAGAAAACAAGAATTGAGTAAACTGTGTTGACCAGTTCCATTTCAACTTTAACAATGTTCAACTTACTAAACTAATCATCTATATATATAAAACACATACACACATACACACACACACACACACACACACACACACACACACACACACACACACACACACACAAACACACACATAATATATATATATATATATATATATATATATATATATATATATATATATATGGGTCTACTTTGAAACATCTAAAACCCATAACATCTAATTTCATAACATTGAGACCAAAACATCTGAAACCCATAACATCAAATTTCATAACATCTAACACTACAAATCACAAGAAAATAACATCCCCTCCACATATAACAACACCAAACTACCAAACACACTTCTTACTATGTTTCTGAAGGGGGACAAGCCCCCCCCCCACACACACACACACACTCCCCCCTTAAATTAAATATACCAACTCCAAGATCAGACTACAGTGGGAAAAAGTTAATTTCCTAACCCCACTGTATCAAGCCCCCCAGCAGAAACATAGTAAAAAGTGTGTTTGGCAGTTTGGTGTCATTATATGTTGTTATATTTGGAGGGGATGTTATTTTCAGGTGATTTGTACTGTTAGATGTTATGAAATTCAATGTTATGGGTTTTAGATGTTCTGGTCTCGATGTTATGAAATTAGATGTTATGGCTTCACAAATATACATGCCAGAGGTATCTGTTGTTAAAGCAGTTTGTTACCGTTTTTTTTTTTTCAAATTTATAGACTGCAGAGTTATTGCGTGTATGTGTTTGTTGATATAGTCTAAGCATGTATGTATATGGACATCTTATAGGAACTTCAAAGCAAGCATGCTTTTGGGTGTAGGGAAGTAGGAGTATAAGGAGAAAATCCAAAGCTGTTCAGACAGCATACAAATTGATACAGGCAGAAACCAATGGTTAGGCTTGAACCCTTGTCCTTGAAGTAGTAATAGAAACACCATAACCACTGAGTCATTGTACTGCTCACTGTGTAGTATACATTGCTCAGATTAGGTCAAGCTTCGGTCTAAATGTATTGCTCGGCATTTATAGGTAAAAAGTACCTTGAATATGTATCCAGCCATATTATGTAACTTCAGCGTTTTTGCTTTTTAGATGAGTTGCATATCATATGATGGTGCTCTGTCTATCCATTTAACAGTTGTAAGCCATGTTGCAAAATAGTATTTGTCTGGATAAGACCAGCAGTATATCTTCAGCATAATGTGTGTTGCTGAGTTAACCTAGTTTTCTTACTGACAGTGAAAATGCAGAAGGGCCAAGAATAGATTTCTATTTATTTAGAAAGCTGAAAAATGTTAAAATTTGTATTGAAATACATGTTTGAAAAAATGATTATTTGGAAACTTCAGTGTCCACAATTTTGATCCACAGCCAGAAAATTTACAAAGATCAGAACACATTAAGGCAAATGCAGCAAACTCTTAAAAAACTCAGTTCTACTTCCAGTCCACAAAATACATGTCTTGCAATTCACAAATATACATGCCAAATGTATCTGTTGTTAAAGCAGTTTGTTACCATTTTTTTTCAAATGTCATTGTAAAGATAATTGACTTGCTGCTTCAGACCATTTAACATTTTTGTAAATAAGGAGCTTTCTAATCTCTCAGACCTACTTTCTACATACCCATGCTTAGCTGCATATTCCTATATTCAGTCAAAATTCTTGTAATCCCCAAACTAGTAACCATGGACCAGCACTCACTAATTTACTTAAAAAAGAAGCTATGTAAGTGTCTTTCAGAAAATGGTTGCCATACCTCTCAAATTACCAGATTTTTGCAGGTTGTCCAGATTTTTGCCTCATACTTTTGTTCTGTTCCTCATAATACATCTGTTTTTCTGCCAAATCAATGAGGATTGAAGTCACTAAATAATGACATACATCTAAGTTTCAGACCACATCCTCCAGAAATGCAGGCTAACACAAATCCTGTTATCCTAGTAACTTTCCAAGTTTATAAGAGCAATACTTAAAGTATGTTCCTATTTTGGGCCTTTGCTGCTCCTCCTTTATTTTAGGCTTTCTCTAGATTTATTGTGCAAAGAGTTTGAGAGGTGTGATGGTCGCATCTTGCATCCTGGAAATATCTTTATTTCACTGGAGTAGGAACTCTTCAGCCAAAAATATGTGTGTGGATTTTTTATACTCTTATTACATTGGCAACCCTTTATAATCTTCTAACTTTATTATGTTGGAAATGCTTAGATGTTAACCCAGGATGCTGGAAACACATTCCTCTGACCTCTTCATTTGACAGCATGGTACTTTCATTATTAGCAGCACTTTTTGAGACCTCAGTGCTCCAGGATAAATGACTGTCTTGTCTGGAGCTCGCATATTCTTCTCATGTCTGCATGTGATTTATCTGGGTACCCACATTCCTGTTATGCCCCAAAAAGCATCCTAGTCAGTTGGCTAAACAACATTTTCTGTATCTCTTTATAAGGCTTTTGCCTACACGAATTTCCCTGCAGCCCAGGTAAAGGTGAAAAAGGACCCTGTGCCAGCCTCTTTCCTGGTTACCAAAGAATGCAGAGAAACTATGTAAACCTTATCCTTTCTGGTAAATTGTCATATTATAACTTGAATAATTAGTATGACTTTGACAAAAAGGAAGTCCAATTTACTCAAAGCAACTTCCAACATCACTCTGGGACACTTAATATTGCTTAATTTATAGAAGGCATTTCCTAATGCTATTTCTTTGTTGGAAAAAATAATATTAACCACAATCCTCATAAAAGGAAGTAATGGGAGGGTAGAATTTTGACTGGATGGTCTGGAAGAGAGAAGGGGAGCGTAGCTAGATTGAGAATGATAATTGAGATGGGACTGGAGAGTCTAATCGAGGATAAGATACAGGGAACTATATGATGTTGCCTCCCAGAGCCATCAAGCATTTCAACAATCTATTGTTTCATTTTTATTTGATAACTAGGTTGGTTACCTATCCTAGAGCATCCTTTCAATTATGTCCCCGGCCAGTTGATTAAACAACAGTGAAAAATAATGTAACAGTTAAATATCACCTCTTTTATTGTCACATGTAGCATGAAAACATAAAAAGCATACATCTTCAAAGAAAGACAGACACAATGTTTAAGCTGAAATAGTTCTGCAGTTAGTAAAAAGGGACTTTGCTTGTGAAAATGCTCAAGATTCACTTTGTTATCTATCTATCCATTCATTCATTGCTCTCATGTCACTTCTAGTAACCCTACAAAAGGTTATTGCCACCCACAGGGTTGACTAGGTAGGTGGAGAACAGAAGTAGATTGTCACACATTTCTTCCATATCACACACACACACACACACACACACACACACACACACACACACACACACACACACACACACACACACACGCGTGTGCGCACATGCACACATGCTATATGCATAACTATGCACATTTTAAGGTTGTAGGAAGAACTAGAATATCCATAGAAAACCCATGCAAACACAGAGACGACATGCAGATTCCATGAAAAAGGCACTCCAGCCAAGAAATATACTAGGGAAACACTACTCACTATGCCTTCAAACTTAAGTACAGACAAGCTGTAATGCATAGCAAGAGTACAAGGCTGCAAGTGATTGTTATTATAGAAATTATGAAGAAATTTAGTTGTGGAATGACTTCCAAGATGGCTGCACAATGAGTAAAAGCTTAATTTCCCAGTGTGAAAACAGAAACTCATAAAAGAGAGTCAATGTGTTTGTCCTTTTGGGTAAGTTTCAGTTACTGGCTAGTAAGTGCAATGTCTCAATGCCTACAAAGAAGAAATTTAGAGAACATGAAAGAAAATCAACCACAAATGGTGAAGAAAAAATAGTGGTTAGGAAGAATCCACAGCTGTCCAGCAAAAAGCAGTTCAAGCTTCAGCTTTGGTGCAAAACATAACTTTCAGTAATCTAGAGGGAAAAAATAAGTTAAATGTGCTCAGAGTTGATTAAAAATACACGAAACACTAAAGGTGTATATTAAATCAAATAAAAAAGAATGAAAAAAATGAACAAACTTTCAACATATATTCAAATGAGCTAATAAAATTGCAAAAATTGGAGGGCAAAATGAAGAAAACCCTGGCTGTGTATGAGACTGCTGAAGAAGAGATGTTTCAAAAATGGTAGAATTAGGGGACAGAGCACTTAGGGAAAACCTAAGATTTTCTGCTGTACCACAGAAACTGGAAGGAACAGACTGTATTACTTTTATGAAAGCACAAATAAGCAACTGGATTAGTATTCCACAGCAGGAGCTGTTAACTGAAATGGCATATCATGCATCTGTTCCAAACCTGGCCATGAGAAAGCAGCCAATACTTCTACTACTAATGACACAATCTTATCAGCAGAAAGAGCTGATTTCTGACAAACTGTGGCAGAAGGGCAAGATACTAAAAGTTGGAGACAGAAGAGTATTTGTGGAAAACGATCACTCACTGTACACCAGGCAGAAGAAGAGTAAATTTACTCAAGCAATTGGAATGTCAACAGGCAAGCAGGTGTAAGATTCAAGCTGCTGTATCTAGCTATCTTCAAAATATTTTTTTCCTGAAGGAACAAAGTCATTTTTTGATGTAGAACATGCTAAAGAGGAAATACAAAAGTTTGTCCAACAAAAAGTGAACTATCTAACAGAGACTCTGTTTCATATACTTTTGATAATAAAGCTTGTAGAGAGACTTTGTCAGTGAAACTTTTTCCAGTGTTCCAAAGAAAAATGCTATGAGACAGAGAAAATCACACATGAGTTGACTAGGAGAACAGGAATACTTTGGAAATGAACCACAAACTGAAGTCAGGAGATGGAGATCAACAAAAAGAAAACAGCAAATTAATGAATAAATGTGGAATTACAAAGCGTCAATCATAAATGTGAAATATAGCTGAACAAGAAAAACTGGAAATATTGGACTTTTATCACTTTGTAAAACCTGAAGTGGACTCTAAAGCAGATGCCCTTTTTCATGTCATCGGTGTTTGGAAGAACAATTAAGCAGTATGGAGGAGGAAGGAAAGAAGTAACTGTAAATAAAACAATTTTTGTTCTTACTAGTGTTTTTATAAGACATGACATATACTGCGTGTTACATTTTCTGTTATTTGTGTGTTATAGGTATATTAAAGTAAACAGGTGTCCCTTTTTTTCTTCTTTTCTTCTTTCTTTCTTTTTTTCTTTCTTTCTTTCTTTCTTTATTCATGTTTAGTTTTAAGAAATGTAGGCACTGCAATGTAAAAAGAGAAGAAAGCTTGGACAAAAGCTAGTATAAGATAGTAGGCTGTAATCTTGGGTTGTTGTGGTAAGGAACAGGTTGTAAAAATACACAGATCATGATATAAGTAAAACTGATATTCTTTTTCATACTTCTGCTGTGGGGAATGACTGGATTAAGTTCCTTGATTGATCTAACAACAAGTTTTAAGTGGAAGCAAGTAAGTAAAAGAATACCGAATGTCAGGAAAAGTTTTCCTTGAGCAAGTAAATGTTCACACTGCAACAGGAGAAGCTTGTAGTTGAAAGCAACTGTGTATCTGGATTCCATGTTTCTGTTGAGACAACTGATAAGAGGGAAATAAAAACAGAATACCTTTTTCTTTCAATGGTTAAAAGATAATGTTTTCTGAAATAATTCAAGTTGTTTTCTACATCAAGGGGAGGAATAAAAATAAGACAGAACAGACAGCACTTACTGTAAGTACAGTTACAGGCTGTACCATGAATATTAGCATGGAAACCTTAATTATAGGTCAATTAATGCATGTGAGTGTAGCTGTCAATCTGGTACAAGTGTTCCTATTAGGAGGGCTAAATGTAATTATTTGAAGATGTACATAGTTTTGTGTAATTGTATTAAATTAATGGGTTTTGGGGGTGTTCTGGGGCTGTGTTTGTCTTTTGATTGAGGGTTTTCACTAAAACTAAAGTTGTCATAAGATGTGACATAGGTTCAAATGGATATGACAAGAAAAAACTGTAAAATATCAACCTGCCAAACATTACTGTATCCATGTTACACAAAAGCTTAAACTAGACATTTATTTTTAAAAAGCTGTTATTTATAACAGGTGGGAATAATAACTACTCAGAATGGCAACACTTCCCATATTATCTTTAAACGTGAATGTCTCACAGGTATATATAAAAAAGAAAGAGTAGTAAAATATGTTAGGAAATGTAGAATGCAAACAGCTATGCTACAGGAGACACATTTGGAAAGAACTGAGATGTGAATTTAATAAAGAAAGAATTTCAGAATGGTATTCAGTGGAATATCTGAGACAAAGGAAAATGGGAGTACTTATATTAATTGCTAGAGGAGCTCCAGCTGTCATAGAAGAAGGAAAAAAGATAATAATGGTAGATTTGTAGTAGTAAGGGTCTACTGGCAAGGGAGGAGGATTATACTGGCATATATTTATATTCCACCTAAAACTGCTACAATGGAGCTTAAGAAAATTCTGGGAGAAAGAATCTGGTTTCAACAGGGAATATTACTTATAGGGGGGACTGGAATTTGATTTGCAGCAGTGAGGATGCATCTGGAGGGCTTAGAAGGGAAATATAATAAAAGAGGATACATTTTTGAAAATAAATTATGAAAATATTTGGTATGGAAGATGTGAATTCAGTAGTAGAACCTCAGAGAGCATTTACATGTTATTCCACAAGGACCAAAAACTTGGCTAGGCTAGACAGAAATTATATTTCCCAGGAATATGTGCATTTAATCTGAAAGTTTTGATAAGCATCCAATAACTATTTCAGGTCACTCAATAATAATAACAAAACTAAAAATGAATGAGATTCTGGCACTTCCCCACCTATCTGTTAAAAGAGAGAAATTCAAGGCATGAGTAGCAGAAATTAGTCTGGAATTATTAGGGGAGATAGAATTTTCTTCAGAAAATATGTCTAGGGAGTAGAATAAAATGAAAGTGGAGCTATAGGGTAGTAATAAAAGAAAAAGAGATATGGTTAAGAAGTAACAATAATTATTTAGGGGGACTGACAAAGGTTAAAGTATGTAGAATTAGGGGAGTCTCACAGAATAAGAAGAGGTGGAACTGTACAGTGCTAAAGAGAAAATAATGGACTACCTGGATAATATGCATGAGTTTAGAAAGATTGCTGTTAAGCAACAGTCTTTTGATAATAACCCCAAAGCACAAAAGCTTGTAGCACAACTCAGGCAACAGAAAGTAGAAGGGGTTGTGGTCAAGCTTAGGGAGCCTATAACAAGGAAAATAACTAGTGATCCTGTAGAGGTAGTAGAAATATTTCAGAAATGTTATCAAAAAAATGTATAAAGCAGAGGAAAATGGAAATCAAGAAAAAGTACAACTGGAAATTTTTATGTTAGAATTAGGTATGCCAAGGTTAGAGGTATATGAGGCTCAACTATTAACATTTAGGATATGAGGGGATGAGATTAAAATGGTGATGTATAACAAATCTATAGCAAAGTCTCCAAGAATAGATGTTATTCCTGTGGAAGTTTGGAAGCTCGGAGGGAAGAGAGTGATAAAGATCCTGAAGGTTTTGTATAACAGTATTTTAAAAGTAAGAGAAACACCAACATCCTGGAAAAAAGCTGTGGTGGCTGTAATATCCAAGGATGGAAAAGACCCATCAGTTCCAGATGTATATAGTCCCATTTTGATTCTAAACCATGATTATAAAATATTTGTATCTATAATGGCTAAAAGAATGGCAAAGGTGTTGCCAAAATTGATAGATATGGACCAGTGTGGTTTTGTGGAGGGGGTGCAAACATCTGACAACATTAATAAAACACTGATGATCCAGAGGGAAGTAGAATGTAAGAAAATGCCACTGTTAGTGCTGTGTCTTGATGCAGAGAAAGCATTCAATAGACTAAGCTGGGATTCTATGAGTAAGGCAATGGAAACATTTTCATTGTCTGACACAACAATAATGTTAGGAGGATATACAAGGGATCAGATGTGAAAATTAAAGCATGGGGAGTGTTCCTCTCTGATGAGTTCTGCTTGAACAGAATAAATAGACAGGAGTATCCTCTTTCCCCTTTGTTATTTCCATTATATTTAGAACCATTGGCAAAGAAAATAAGGGAATCAGAAATTCAAAGATATAATTAGTATGGTAATCAAGAAAAGTTGATTTTTTTCCAGATGATACTATTTTGTACCTGATAAAGCCAGAAAAGGATATTTCAGTGCTGTGGAACATTATGAGACAGTTTCAGGTATTTTGCGATATAAAATTAATGAAGATACAACAAAAGCAATAGTTGTAAATTATGACCCACACACAAATTGGTTCAGCAATACTCAAAAATATGGGGGCATGATAAAATGAAGTACTTAGGATTATGGGTTAAAAAGGATTCTGTTATGACAGCTAAGGATAAGTGAGAAGAAACTAAACAAAAGATAATGCAAAAATGGAGAAACTGGAAGATCTGTTTTATGGATATGGATCGCAAGATACAAGCAGTGAACATACTTTTAGTCCCTTTAGTTTTATGCTCAAGTCAGGCAAATTTTTTATCCAAAGAAGGTAAAGAATGTGCAGGAACAGCCAGAGAATCAGTAAACATTTAAAAATTGTTTTATTGATGAGTTCCTTGGTAAAAGAAAATCCTAGTTTAAAACCACTGATATCCAAGTATAAAACCACTGATAAGCACTTTCATCTTCCCTTGAAGACTTCTTTAGATTGTGCATTTAAAATTTGTTTCTTTTTTATATTCCAGTCAAACTGGTCAAAACAGTCACATGATCATCGAGCCTCTCTGGTTGGAAACCAAACATAAAGAGCAAATGCTTAATTATCATAGATCTCCAAGTTGACCGATTGTATAAGAAGTAATGGACAGAGTAACAAATATGATTTTTTTATTGTTTATGATTGAAAGTCTAGATTGTTATCTATTTAATACCCTTCATTTCAATAAGCAAGTAACTGAAATTTGTTCATTCAGACCAGGCCAGTTTCTAATGTTAAGTCTCAGTTGCCACTGTAACTCAGTTTTTTCTAAATGTAAAGTCCAAGGTCCATTTCTTTCATCTAATTTAATCTGATTGACAACAAAAAAGTTAAAAGTGTGTCCTAAATATTCTGCAGTATGCTTAGCTAGAGCACTATTAAGTTTCTTTGTTCTTATGTCACATATGTGCTCGTAAATCCTATCACAGTCTTCTCTCTGTTTTTCCTATATAGAAACCATGACAGGTAGAGCATATGGTACAATATATGGCTCTATTAAAATTACAGTTGAAACAGCCTTTTAATCTGAGAAATGTGTCATTAATTTTAAACTTGTTTCCTTCCTAGATAAATTTATAGTAAGGGCAACCCCAACATTTTTCATGCCATAATTAGAATTGGCATTCTTTAATTTTCTCTCAAATAAGTATTTCAAATAGTTGCCTTTCCTAAAAACAGTCTTCAGTGCTGAACCATCATGTTCATGGATATTACTGACATTTATTAATATGATCCAGTTCTTTTTGAGAATATCCAAAATAGTGTAACTTTCATTGGAAATAGGTTAGAGCTTAAATGGTCACTTTTCTCTGTTGGTTGTTCCCCATTATTTGTGAATTCATAGGTAGTGCATCCCAAGCCACTTGATTCAGAGTATTCAGAATAGGGATAAATATTTTGCCTTGTGTTATTCAAAACTTCTATCATGATCTAATTTAAAAAGGAAAAAGGATATTCGCATTTCAGAAACATATTTCTCAAAAAAACACATTCATCCCAAAAGTCTTGTTCCTCGGTAACCATACGAGCAGCTTGGACAAATTGTTCCTTTACCACTGCTTTCTTCCTGGCTTGTGGGTGGGTGTTGGAAAAGTGGAGAAAGCTGTTTGAAAATGTTTCTTTATGATATATCTTAGAAATAAAACTTTTTTTGCAAAGTCTTTTATAAGCCACACATCCAGATATGAAACACTAGTGTCATGGACTTGGAAAGTAAATTGCAAAAATGTTTTTGTGTTGTTTAAATATGTCAAAAAGTGGCTGATCAACTGCATGTCACCTTCCCACAAAGTAAAGATGTCATCCAGGTATATAGTATAGAATTTCATTTCCTATAGAATTCAGAATTGAACACATTTATTTTCACCCATTGTATCATCACTGTATTTGCAAATGGTCTCCCACATGCTGAGCCCATGGCCACCCTTTTCACATGTAAGAAAATTTCCTTCCCAAAAGTGATAAAGTTGTTTTTTAAGATTAATTAGAGTAAGTTTCTGTACAGATTAATTTCATTCTGTTTCACTCTTTCATTCATTATAGTTTCACCAAACCATTCAATACCAAGTTCATGTGGAACAGAAGAATAAAATCTTTAACATCAAAAGTCAATGATTCATCAAATGCTATTTCATCAATTTTTGTGTAGGAATTCCCATGAAACATGGCAGACATGGGGTTCTAACTGAATGAATCTTTTAAGTTTAGTATCCAGATATTTTGCAATGGAATGGGTGATTGAACCTCTAGCATCGACTATGAGGCAAAAAGATGGTTTACAGATATTCTTATGGAGCTTGGGAACTCCAAAAATAGTCAGTGTATTTGGTTTACTTACACTCAGATAGTTATAATTCTCAATTGATACCTGTCCATCAATAAGAAGATATTTCAAGTTGATGCAGATGTTTTTTATAGACTGTGTTAAGCTCATTTAATAAAACCATTGCATAGATGCCGTCCTCAAGTCCCTCTTCCATCTTTTTTACATAATCACATTTGTCTTTAACTGTAAGACCACCCCCCCCCATTATCAGGCTTCATAATTCTGATATTATCATTGTACTGTAGTTAGTTCAGGGTCTATATTGTATTGTCGCAAGCTGACAATATCAAATCTGATATTGTCTGCATGACAATATCGAAATTGAAGAATATCAGCCAGGTAAATGGAAATCTCCGTAGGGGGATATTTCCGTTTACCTCAATGTAGTGCGGTCTCGGATTTGGTATATTTAAGTAGTGGAAGTGTGCCTATGCCCTTTAGTTTTTTTTGTTTGTTCTTTTTTGTTTTTTTATACTTGTTCAATATTTTACTGCATCGATCAATTGTGTTCGTCATTTATTGCTTCGATGCAGTAAAATTTTGACTAGGTAATATAAACTCGTAGCTCACATAGCTTCCCTTCCTCATATGTTGATAAATTATAAGTGTTACTCTCCATAGGTTTTCTCATTTTGTAGTTCTTAACCATATTCCTTATGTCCAGTTCACAGATTCTTTTGTAACATTGAATTGTAGGATAGATTGGTGGGTTAAAAGTGCTAGATATATGTTAGGGAGGTCAAAACCGTATCAACATTTTGAAATAAGAAATTGAAGTTAAGCTTTCTTGACTATAATTTCAAATCCATAGGGGCTGAGGCCAAGTCGGCTCAGATATTAGGGATGAAAGTGAGACCTTTTGAGAACAGACCACAACAATTTACACTGATGTTGCAATTAGAGAAATTAAAAACACAAATCCCCTTCTGAGTTTTTTTATTATTGTGCATGGGGGTAGTTTGAATCATATACATTCATTTGTTGAATCGTTTATAACATCTTTAAGAGGATTGCTTAAATTCTCCCCATGTTCAATCATCTCTGGCTTCTCACTTCTTCCCTTCAAGGGACCTTGCCTCGGTTGGAGTTCTGCCATTGGTTGGGCAAATTCTGTTGGTAGCCTATTAACCTTTCCTATCTCCTGAGTGCGGTAGGTTTTTCGTCTTCTAAAAAAACCTCATTATTCACATCATCTGTTTGTCTGCTATGCCCTTCATTTGTAGAACATTGAAATTCCACTTGGTTTAAACAACAATCCAGTGTAAGAGGGGGTGGAGGGTTAGCCTAGTGATTAGCATAATCACTCCTATCATGAGCAAGTTTTTTAAATTTACAGTTTTTAATAATGTCCATGTGTTTATCTATAATTCAAAATATATGAATATACTCAGTCTTAAAGGATTCGTATTGTGCATTAGGTGTTATACTGGTGTCTAGTCTTGATGTCTCAGCTATAAGTTCCTCTATTTGTTTATGATTGTGTTCAACCAAAAGGGTCAAACCTGTGTTGAATTGCCACATCCTCAGTCCTTTGGGAACTAAATTTGCTTTGATGTATTCAATAAAATAAGCATTATCTAATTGCAGACTTTTTATTTTTAACACATTCTGGTTGAATTCCGAAAGTTTCTCTACAAGACTGGAATTAAAGGGAGTAGATAGTTCATTTAAACTTGCGTTTTTTAACCACTCTCTCAGCATATTTGTGAGGTTCACACTGCTGGAGAAATTTAGGTTACTTACATTTGCGCGGTTCCATCCGTTAGTGGAAGTAGATGCCAAATTATTTAAATGAGTATAAAAGTTAGGCCTGATAAGAGTATGCTGTAAATTCTGACAGGGCTCAAATCTGTTCTCTAAATGGAATATTTGTGACTGTGATTGAATAGATGTAATATTGTCTAAACACTAAGTTAATTGTTGCATTAAAAATGTGAGATTACCAGTAGTTTGGCTCAGTTCAGTAAAATTTCTTTCATGTCCTGTTGTCTCAATAAAAGGATTTTATCTGGCAGGGGAAGAGGGAAATAGTGAAGTGGGATAAGGTGGTCCATCCCAAAGAACAAGGTAGTTTGGGATTACCTGATTTAAGGGGATATTTCAGAGCTACACAGTTAAGGCATCTATACACCATGTAAGCAGAAAGGGATGATGACAAAACAGAGGGGAGGCTGAAGAAGCCAGAAGAGACTAAGATTTTGGATGCAGATCCTAAAGAAGAATAATAATAGCCATACAGAATACTATAGTCAGAAACAATCATAAAGTATTCTAAGAACTTGCACATCCTCCCTGTGTTGGCATGGGTCTCCTCCAGGGTTCTCTGGTTTCCTGCCACTTTCCAAAGACATGCAACAAGTGGAGTGGACACTCTAAATTGGCCCTAGATGTGAGTATGTGTACTAGTGCATAGTATGGATGAACTACTGAGGCAGGTCTAGCCACCCAGTAGTATAAACCTCGGATGTAGATGATCGTGGCTATTGAAGTGACACCCCGACCCCATGTGCAAATATGGGAAAAGGGGTTGAGGATGGATGGATGAAGCCAACACTGGAATGGAGAAAGGAGATTCTGCTGATATGGATGACTGCAATTAGGGCTACAGAGAATAGGCAAGAGGGAGCTGAAATTTACTGGAGAAAACTGACAAAGGAACAAATGTATTAGGGGCAAATAATTAGAGAACAAAAGGTAATAGAATGGGAAGAGGCCACGAATACATTTGGAATGTAGGCTAGAGGCTGCCTTCCCTATCAAGGATCCAAAGAAAATGAATGGGGAGGATCCTAAGTGATAGACCATCACTGATAGAATTTTTATTTGAATCTAGGACAGAAGCTGCTGTTAAACAGGAATAATTAATAGGGCATATAAAACATTGCAGGATATCTATGTAAAATAATCATGTGAGGCTAGAAAAAATTAGGAAGAAAAGTGGATAAGCAATTCAAAAAAAAAAAACAATGGGAGGATATATGTATGGCTCCCAAAGCTGCAACAAAGTTTAGATGAGTTAAGATTTTTGCTTGGAAGTGGTTACATAGGTATTTTTATATCCCAAGCAGAATTCAAAACATTTTTCCTCATGTAAATTGCAAATGTTGGAGGGTTGATTGGAAAGAAAGAGGTAATTTGGAACATATTTAGGAATGTAATGAGTTGGTAGACTTTAAAAATTCCCCACAGACTACTCCATCAGAAAATATGGGTGAGAAAATTGGTGTAACTAAGGAAATTACTTTTTGAGCTGTAATACAGGATCTCTATTGTCTAAACATAGCAAGGCCTTGTTGAGTTTAATTCTGGTGGCTACCAAAAAAGCAATCACTAGAAAATGGAAATCTAAGTCTAAACTAACTGTACAAACACAAGAGAAGTGAAAAAACAAGTTGGTCACACCAGGTACTTAGCGTATTTGCAGTTTAATCCAAACACTTTTGTCTTACTAGTTTCAGATTTCTTCATTTTATTTTTTATTCTGAAATCTGAAACTAGCAAGACGAAAGCATTTGGATTAAACTGCAAATATGCTAAGTACCGGGTGTGACCAGCTTGTTTTTTCACTTCTCTTGTGATTGCTGAGTTGCTGTGTGGTTTTACTTTCTAAACTAACTGTATTTAAAATAGTGAATATAGAAACAGAGTTAAAGAACAGGAAGTGGGATCTTTAGAAAAGGGTAGGAGTAATTTGTATTCAGGAAATGTTAATTGTGGGAACAATGCATACAGAATAATATTTTGGTGGAAGAAAGAGCTTTAAGGGAAGGCAGGAATTGAATGAGCTATGTAATATTCAGTTAACAATGACTGTATATAAGATTATATGTGATGTATAATGTTTGCAACTTAAAATATGTCAATATGTTTTTTTTTTTTTTGCATTTATATAAATGTATGACTACCAATGTAATAAGTGATAATTCAATAAAGATGTTTATTATTTAAAAAGTAATGGAAAATGGAAAAAAAAATAAAATAAATTTAGTTTTGAGTAATTGGTGAGAAATGTTAGCTGGAGATATTGAAGTGAATGGGTATTGTATAGCAATGCAGGGTGGAAAATATTTATTGGTGACTGCATGAAATGATTTGGTGAAGTTTTACGCCGGATGCCCTTCGTGATGCAACCCTCCCCATTTATCCGGGCTTGGGACCGGCACAAAGAAATGCACTGGCTTGTGCATCCCCTAAGATAAGGTTTATGAATGTGGTGAGAGAGGACATGCAGGTGGTTGGTGTGACAGAGCAAGATGCAGAGGACAGGAAGAAATGGAAACAGGTGATCCGCTGTGGCGACCCCTAATGGGAACAGCTGAAAGTAAGATGATGAATGCAGGGTGGAAAAATTTAAAACCCAAAACAAAAAAAAGCTTCTAGCATAAGCAAGGAAATGAAGCCATTAATGGCTGCAATGATGAGAAGAAAAGGAGCCACTGGCAGGATTTTTGGAATTGTGCAATAACTTCCCAATGGTAGCCCCCTGTGTGTCCAGCTGTTGCTCCCCTAGCCCATATAATGCATGTTTCTGGACAGCATGCATTTTCATGAATAGTAAAAAAAAATCTGAAATAACATGCTTAAGTAAAATACCCATTTAATCATCCTTATTTCAACAAAAATAACATTTAATAGAATCTATAATGTCATAAAATAAGTGTGATAAGCATACCAGGGCTTTAAAAGTAATTGTAGTACATCTCATTGCATGAAATAAATTATTTCAGAAAAGTGTATGCCATGATATGAATGGTGTATATGCCTGGCTATGCTTTTGATAAACACCCTTGGTACTACTATAAGTGGGGACTGCATAATGGTTAGTCAGTGAGAGAGGCTAGAAAACCATTTGCAAAGCTAAAGCAAGTGATAAAGCAGCTTTAGACAGTAATATGATTAGATTCTTGAGAAAGTTCAGGTCATATTTTTTTTTGCACTAAGGCACTCTGTCACTCTATTGTATGATGCAGTGTGTCAGTCCTATGGCTATAATATTGAATATAACATGCTACCTGTGGCTTTCCTTTATTCTAGTTATAATGTCATTGCTGCTAATCCTGCCCTTGTTATTATGGGTCATTTTACAGCTGGCTAGCTATAATATGCAACTTCTCTTTTTCTAATTATGGCTTTAAAGCTCTATTGGTGACATACAACTCCCATATAAAAAGATAACTCTTCCAGCATTTATTATATAACTTAGATGCAAATATTTGTTATGTTCAAGAAATCTATATGTTGAGCTCACAGTGGAAGGAAACCAAGAAAAGTTGGCTATCACTCATTTTTGGAGCTGGATATTCAACCTGATAAATCATTTAGTGACCTTTAGGGATGATCTGTATAATTAGAGTCAAAAATATTTGGGTTTGTTTAAACCATTACTTTTGATTTATTGTATGTACTCTGTCATGGCAATTTTTTCCTACACATACTTTAAGTTATCTTTGTGGGAGACTGGAAGCTTATGCTTAGTTCTTTGGATAAATAAGGTTTAACATCTCCCTTGTGTGCTAAAGATCTTTATCTATGAAAATACATAATTCAAGTCCTGGCTCCTTGGTGTAGAGAGAGGAAGCCCACAGACAGTCCACAGCAATGTGTTTCCACTTAGCATCACATGTGCTGGTGGATGGGGGAGTGACAATGAGAATAAGTGACTGATGCCAGTATACCCAAATGGGAAAAGGGAGGTAGAATAACCTGCTACACTGATCACACCTGCCAGTATACCAAACAGGGGAAGGGAGGTAGCATGACCTGCCATACTGATGTCACCTGCCAGTATACCCAAACAGGGGAAGGGAGGTAGCATATCCTGCCACACTGGTGATACCTGCCAGTATATCCAAATGGGAGAAGGTTCATAGCATGACCTGCCACACTGATGACACCTGCTAGAGAGTTGACAGTTGCCAATGGAAGCTGCCAGGGCAGGCTTGTGCTGTTAAGAGGTGCATTTGCCACTGGATCACTGAAGATGTGGGCAGAAATATGCACATCATCACTGCACATGCAGCTGTTGTGATGTGGTAAAGACTCTTCTAGGATCAGTGCAGTAGTTCACTCCCTAATACCAAGATCTCACCTCCTAGGATATGAATGAGCCAATGGACTCTTGCCCAGATATGGGATGTTTGTCTATGGCCCCTGGGAGAATGAATGAGCCAATAAGATACAGGTGGATGAGTATTGAGTGAGGTCCTGGGAATGGATTTAGCAAACTGGCATAATGCAAGCATATGATTTGGCTGACCCTCACACAAAACACCTTTCTGATGGCAAGGATTATGCTGTTTATTTTCACTTCCCACAAAACCTCATCCTGCTTTGATTCTTCCACCTTTCATGGTGTATGTCATCTTTTTCATCATCATCATCATCAACTCCCTTTCCCCCAGTTTTCTACATGTGGTCAAAGTCTCACTTCAGCTGTTCCTACCTCTCTTGATTCAATGTGACTTTCCGACCTTCTTTGGCAGTCACGCTCAATTGTTGCAGGTCTTCTGTCACACAATCCAACTATCTCTTTGCTGAACACACTTGTTTCCTCTTGGGTTTTTCCTGCTTGTCCCAAATCTTTTTCACCAGATTGTCTTCTGCTTTTCTGCACGTGCCCAAATCAACATAATCCATTCTCTTTGACCTTCTCTGCAGTTGGAGCTACTTGGGTTTCAGCTGTCATGCCCTCATTTCTTTGTCTGTCCCACAGTGTGCATCCTACCATCTGTCTCAGGCAGTTCATCTCCATCACCTCTAGCTTCCTCAACTGCTCTGCATTCACTGCCAAGATTTCTGTAGCATACTATAGTTCTGATCACACCCCAATTTTCTAAACTTCTACACCTTACTTTTTAGTTTCTTTGGGATTTTTCTGCCACACACTACTCCTGACACATCCTGCCAGTTGGCTGCAGCCTCTCTGAATCTAGCTCTGACCTTCTCATTCAGATTTCCTTTCTCTTCCACCACTTAACACTTCCACTGTTATCTCAGTTATCAGTTTCTGATGATTTCCCACATTTACTGACATTACACCTCCCTTATCTGTACTCAGTTTTATCACAAGAGCCTTCACTTTTCCATTCCAATGATTTGCTAAAGTTCTTATGCAGAATCTGTCAGTAATGCCACACCATCTGCATATAGCAGTTTGTTGACCTGTTTGCTAATGTAGTCCATCGCCAGTATGAATAGCAGTGGCTAAGAGCTAAACCCTGATGCACACCCACTCCCAATTGGAAACCCAGCTGTGAGTCTAAACACTGTTCATACTTCTATCTTTGGGTCCTTGTACATAGCCTGCAGTAATTCTCTCTATGGTTCTAGGACTTTGAACCATCAAAGGACTGCCCAAATCAGCTTTCTTGTGACCTTGCCATATACTTTCTCCAAGTCTAGGCATGTCCAGTTAGATTATTTCTTTATCTCTAGCTCCTCAACTGTCTGTCTCACTGCAGACATCAGGTCATTTGTGCTGTATCCTGATCTGAATCTGAAATGTACATCACCCATTTTGCTTTCTACTTCTCTGCATATTCATTTACCAGTCACACTCTCCAGAGCTTTCCTGCAGTATATTAGGAGTTTGATACTTTAATGCTGCCAACTGTTGTAGACGCCTCCTTTATTTTGTACACTGGCACTTGTATGCCTATTCTACAGTCATCTTGGATACGTCTTTCTCTCTATACTGTTATCAGTACCCTCTGTTGCTGTTTCTCCCCTAACTCATCCAACAACATATCTATATCTGGCATGACCTCAAATGAGCCTGCTGCTTTCCCTGACTTCATTTTCCTTAGTGATGTTTTTACTTCTTCTACAGTAGACTCTCCTTTCTCTTTCAGTGTAGGCTGTGACTGGGGCAATACAGTTTCTGTGGGTTTTCTTAATTCAGAAGCAGCTGAAAGTACTCCTTCCATCTGCCTTTTGATGTCCTATGAACTGGTGTGCAGATTGTTGCTCACATCTCTTATGAAGGTTGTCAGATGACTATCTTCTTTAGTTTTCGGCCTTGCAACTACACAGAGTTTCTTTGTGCCATCTACTGAGTCACTTTCCACAAGCTGGTAGAGTGCCTATGATGTCTTGTTCTTCACTATTGCAACTGCTATCTTAGCCTCTTTGTTATCCAACTGGTATTCCTTTTTACTCTCACACCTCTTTTCTATCCCCCACTCCTCCTTTCTTTTGATGACACCTTTGACTTCTGTACTCCACCGCCAGCTTTCCTTATGTTCCTTATTTCCATACCTGGCTCAGCCACACACATGTTGTTTGAGATGCTGACATTCTTCTTCAACTCTGCCTAATTCTTTTTCCTGAGGTTCTAGAGCCCTGATTAATTTCCTTTAACTTTTGTGTTTTCCCTCCATTCAACTTCCAGGTCTTCAACCTAGTCCCTGTTGACCTTAGAGCCTTCTCTAACCATTGTTTGCAGCTGATTGTGACAGCCAGTAGTTTATGCTGTGGGCTGAATGTTTCACTGAGGATGACTTTACCATCTCTGATTCTACATAAATACCCTTTCCTTATAGGATTATAGGAGGTTATTAGGCTAACAGCCCTAGGGCTCTTGCAAGCCTAGCTAAGTTTAACCCTTGTTCCAAAGTTTGATGCAGACACTAATATCAGCCTAATGAGCACCTATTGCCCCTGTCCAAGAAGGACATGAGTGGAATCTCCAAGGTGAATTTCAGGTTACCCATCCAATTGTCCATATTATGCTTAAATAGGGTCAACAAGGGGCTCTGCTTTACCTGAATTGGAAGCCTTTTCCAAAGGTGAGGTAACATCTGGGAGACAAATTTGTCCCTCCAGCAGGTTCTGTTGATGTCACATACCAGGTTAAGGTCCTTAGAATGAGCGAGTCATGTGCCATTAGACTTGTGAATGTGCAGCATTTCCATTAAGGCAGGGTCTGAGATTGCTTTATATGCAAGGCACAGGTTGCCCCTGAGTAGTCTCTACGACAGTGATTTCAGTCTGTCCTCATAGAGCAGGTGCTGAAGACCCTGAATTTTCTTTGTAAGGAACCGCTGTAGCCTCTCTATTTGCTACGGGTGCTTGGATAGGTACATACCAAAGAAGGTGTTACAGTATTAGTGGCCTTTTGAGGAAGGAGTACAGGGGAGTTATAATCTCCTTTTTTCTGGAGGCAATGCCCTTACTTATGAGGTAAGCAATGTAAAATGCCCTTCTTACCACTGTGGAGACATGGTGATCAGCTAGGTAGTCTGAGTGACATGTTGGCCACCCTTGCATGTAATTTAGTATCTCTCTCTTGCTGAACCATTTGTTGGCCACTATCAAGACATTTGCTGAACAGAAAGAATTACTTGCCCTTCTTTATTCCTGTTGCCCCACCCATGTGGATCCAGGCAGTCCTTGTATCATTTTCTTTCTGTCCCAATATGTGCATTTGGGTTTGTCATTATAAACATCAACTCATGCTGTCCTGCTTTATCTAGTAAGTTTTGCAACTGTGCCTGAATGCAGTCTTTTCCTTGCTATCACAACCCAGCTGTAGGAGGTAGGCTGAGGTTATGAATCGTATCCTATCCTTACAGTTGAGTCTGATTGCCATGAGTCTGTCAGTAATTTTGATTACATTTGTCTGTCTACTGAAGCCTGTCCCTCACCATAATTCCCACAGTATTCCTTTTCTGTCTTCCCCATGAGTACTATACTCCAGATCACAAGCCAAATGGCTTTGTTGCACCACCCTTCCATCTTGTTTACAAGATACAGAGGATATCTAGCCTCCTCCTTGACAACATGTTATCCACTTCCAAGCTGCATCCTGTCAGTTAATCTATATTGGGTGTAGCAATCCTTAGTTTATGTTTGTCAGATTGACTGGATTTATATCCAAGTTTTGCTCAACTGAGCTCTCCTAGATAATCCAAGCTGATCAACTGGACCCTGACTGGACAGTAGCTTATTGACCCAGCACATTTTATTGGGTACACACTGGCCAGTAGGGGTACATTGACTCCTTCAACTATTAGCATGGGCTCCATGTGTAGACCAGCGAATGCTGAGTCCTCAGCCCACTTATCACCAGTAAATATCCATACCCATTCTTAACGACAAAGGGTCAGTTTTTACACCATTGAGTGTCTAGCCCTGAAATAGCATGCAGTCTGTGATCTGTGCTCACCTATCAAGAGGACACTGCATACCACAAAGCTGATGCTCAAAGCTGTTATGAAATCTTTTTCTTGGAATTTAAAACAAATTTTTAATTATTTTCTGATCACTTCCTGATCTGATCGTACCCGACCATATTATTTTCATAGTGGAGATGTTATATAAATCTGCAAGTAGGTGGGGTAATGCAAAAATGTAATTTAGAGAACACTTAATTAGTTTGATAGTACACTGCAAAGTTTTATAGCTGGAGTGCACACGACTTGAAAACCAAATTATTCAATTAATAAACTACGGCTAAAATTCATTCCAGCTGAAGTTCTATAATTAGTCAATTTGCTGAATCAATTAATATTCATGTATACAAATAAGGAGTTTGGAAGTACGTTATCCAAATTACTAGTCAGCATTTGAAAGCTTATTAATATTTCACAGTATAAAAGTAATTTATAAAATGGATATTCATAAGCTCAGACAGAAGGTATCTCACAAATATTCTATTAAACATACTAAGAACTGTTCATCAATTATATTTCAAAGCCCTCTATAGATTTAGATGTTAACAACTTGTATCTTAAAGTAATGATAAGGAAGGTGATGATCAACTGAAATTAGCAAAGTTCCCAGGGCTTGATGGATTAATTCTTTGTTGCAATAAAACCTTCAGGATCTTGGTTTCTCCAGCTAAGTTTTCGTAATCATATCAGACATTCTGGAATAAATGATCCATCCCTTAGCTTATCAAAAATATTTTCTTTATTAAACCTAACTCAGATTCTACTCTGTTCAAGAATAATAGCTCTTTCAAATGATGCTTCTGGTTGCCAAAAATGTTGTAACCAGACACTGGAAAACTTTGAATGTGCCACCCCTGAGTTCGAGCAACTTCTTTCCTCAGCACTCAAACTAGAGTTACAGATAGCTAAGAGGAAGAGTAAAGCGTATACTGTATTACCCATCTAAATATCCTATAACTGCTCTATAATTAAAACAATTCTAAAATCAATCTTTTGCTAGGTTCTGTATCCCATAAAGTTTTAAACTATTAGAAAAATAAAATTTTGATACCTAATTAAGTTTGTCCATATATTAGCATCTGCATGTCTATCTATTACTTCATACACTTCTTCGCCCATTGAAATATATGTTGGAACTGACCAAGGTTGCCCTCTTTTCCTTTCCTATTTGTTATATTTGGGTCTATATTATAACATTGAAGTCTTACAACTTCGAATGTTATAATATCAAACCCTATTCAGCGTACTCTGGAAAAAGCGAAGCTGCAGAACACAGAATACTTTCCTAGGGAAAGTATTCGGTGGGCCATTTCTGCAGCTTTGCTATTTCCTCGACTGTAGAGCGAAGATTATGGACTGGGTTAAGGTAAGTGTGCAAATGAAGGTGAGTGTGCAAAAGGGACATTAGGGTTAGGGAGTGGGTAAGGTGAGTGTGCGGTAGGGTCTTTAGGTTAGGCAGCAGGTAAGGTTAGTGTGCGATAGGGACCTTAGGGTTAGGGAGTGGGTGAGGTGAGTGTGCGATAGGGTCTTTAGGATTAGGGAGCGGGTAAGGTGAGTGTGCAATTGGGACCTTAGGGTTAGGGAGCGAGTAAGCTGAGTGTGTGATAGGGAATTTAGGGTTAGGGAGTGGGTAAGGTGAGTGTGTGATAGTTAGGGACCTTAGGGTTAAGGTTGGGTTAAGGTAAGTGGATAGCTAGTGGTGTATGTATGGTTTAGTATAGGGTTTTGTGAAGTGCATGTGTGTGGATTATTTATTTTGGTGTGCTTGTGTTGTGTGTATGTTTGTCGGAACAGCAAATTGTTTCCCTGGGAAAAAATTTACTATTCTGACTGTTCGGTTTTCTGGTGTTTTGCTCTAATGGGTTCGATATTATAACATTTTAAGTTGTAAGACTTCGATGTTATAATATAGACCCGCTATATTTCTGGTACCCTTCTTTCAAACAGCTGAAAGCTATTCTCGCCTTACAGTTACTAAGTAATCCAATTCCAGTACATGTACCCTTTGGTACCAATAGAATACCTCCTGCAGATTAGTTCATGCTATAGTCAAGTTTCAAATTACAGACTTAACATGGAGATATATACTTTATTGACTTTAAATGCTAATAAAGAATTTTATATTTCTCCTTCACTGCTCAGATTTTCATTTCGTTTAATGAAATGAAATACCTAGTGGTTAAATACAAGTCAAATTTGAGACGTTTGTTCACAGTGGACTTTGATGCCCTTTTGAATAAAGGTAAAGTGGTTACTGACCAATAGATTAAACTGGAAATTTAACCTTTTAACAAAATAATCCATATTAAGATTAATATCATCTTGAAATTCTTTTATTTTTGCAAAAAATAAAATTTTCTGCATACTGTTAACCAAAACATAAAGTCATGAAGTCCATTTTCTAGACAGTAAATGCTTTGAAATTAATCTGCTTAAGTAAATGGACTGATAATCAAATTGGAGCTTAAATATACTTAATATTTGGGGGTATATCACTCTGTTTCATAGTTTGTAAATTATTGATGGTATCTGGCCATAATTTAGTACTACCCTAACCCTCCTTTGTTTGATAATTCTTAGAACCTTCTTCACAAATTTAAAACTTGATCCTGACTGTAGCTTTTCTTGAGAAAATTATGTCACAGTTTCAGGAAAAGCTTTTGGACACCAATACATTTTTTCAAAGTCTAGGTCCATTGATCATATTTCAATCCTATCAGCTTATAGTCAGGTCAGTATATCCAATGATACAATAAGTAGTTACTAACTTCAGAAGATTTCTTAATGTTGCAAAACAAAGCTTGATGCTCAGCACTGAAAAAATAAAAGATGGCTTCCGATCAGAACTTTGACAATTAAAACTGAACTTTTCTCTATAAATACACTTATATTTCATTGCCTTATTTAAATTGTGCCCAATAATATCCCTAGAAAAATCCAAGTTATGTGTTGCAAACCCCTGGCTGCTATATCCTAAACATAAATAATTTTTACTATTTTTTTAACATTTGTAAATAGCTTTCCTTCTTACTCATCTATGCGTTTCTCCAAATATTGGACAGAACTGTTATCTAGCTTGGGTTTGAATTTATATTAATAAGCATAATGAATGAGAGTTTATAAGTAAATGCCACATGAAAATTCTACCACCAGCAATTTATGGTCTGAGGGGTTGAAGAAATTCTAAAACATCTTCCAACTGTCTCAGTCACTAAGCCTACTACATATATTTGACTTTTATGTCCATCTAAGCCAATGTGCAGAGGAGTCCATCTCTACTCAGCATAACGAGAAATTCAAAAATAAACCTCTATGGTGTAACTCTTGGCTGAAATAACTGTATAACAAGAGGAAAAGCTACTTGCTTCATAGAAAAGATTCCCCACCTCATCCCATAAGAAGTATTTAAGTAGGCCAGCAAAGACCTCTAGTACACCATTTGGAAGTCTAACACAGGATAAGAAATTAAAGTAGCTACCAACTCTAATGCTAGCCATAAGGTCTTTTAAAACTGTATAAGAAATATTAGAAGTACTACCCAACACTGCACCCAGTGTCAATCAAACGGTGCTACCTACTCTGCTCCTGAAGATATAGCCAGTGTCTTTGATCACAAATTTAATTCCATTCCATTCCAGTTTCACCCTTTGTTACTCATCAATGCTCCCTCCTTTGAATCTCTAAACTCCCCTTCCCTGAAATCAGTATGAATTACATCCTAGAAGCTCTTTTAAAAACCAAACACTATAGCAACATGGGCTAAGGCAATATACCTCTTTCAAGGCTGTCTCCTACTTAGTACAAAGTAATACATTGCTGAACTCTCTTAAGCCTTTATTACCTTAATCATCCTACAGGGTATTTACCTGAGCTCTATAGAATGGCCATCATGGTGTAACTCCACAAGGGTGCATCCACCACAGACCTGGGCAGCTATTGATGTCCTTCCATATCACTGTTGCAGCATTCTTTACAATTGGGATCCCCTGCCTAGGGCATCCCAGTGTCTTGCCAGTATACCAAAGCCTTTAGGTTGTAATGCGTACACTGCACGTCACATTTATGCTCCATGTGCATGGTGTAGGACATAAAGGGGATGTCTGGACATATCATCCTTAGAACTTCTTTGCCACCAGTCTGAATGCCATCATTGATCATCAGTCTAAATGCTCATTCATCTATTGGTTACCAATCCGCTTTTGGATAAGTGCCCCAGTCATTTATTTTTTCTTATCACTGTTTTGACTTGTTCTGGGTGCTGATTTCATGTCATCCAGAAATGGGAAATGCCTGTTCAGGAATCAGAGTCCCCAAAAAGATCATCATGAGCAGTGTTTATTTTGCTTAGGTGCTACCCACGACCATACGTCTTGTGCGATTTGCCAAGCTTTCATCCCTAAGATGCTGTGGAGTCAGCTTTCTTCCCTAGCTATTTATTAGAAAACCAGTGACTGAAATTGTTGGCTAAAGGCACTATGGAAGGATCTTCTTGGCCCAAGAGTCAGCTGCCTGTGAGGAAAAAGACCAAGAAAGCTAGGTTGGATTCTTTAGCTGTATCACCTCCATCGGATGTCTCTCCTGTAGCTAGTGAAAGCCTGAAGGACCATCCAGTTTCCTAATCTGTTTCCTCTGCCACAACTGCTTCAGAGGCCAGCATGGATCTACCTTCATTCATATCCATGGAGGCCTTGCAGATTTCAACTTCAGATGTTTAGGGGGAACTGCTGCTGATAATTACTGAAGGGCCTAGGGGTGTTCTTCAGATATTAGTAAGGAAAGGGATTCTGACTACAGTTATTGAATGTCATCAGGGATCAGATCCTCCTAATGTTTTTAAGGCTGATGTCCATCTTAAAAAGAAGCAAAACACTATGCATATTTCTCCTGCTCCTAAAGATCCTCAGAGTGAATGGCAAAACTTCACTCAAGGCCATTTTAATGCCCTTATGGCTCTAAAGCCTCCACAGGGGGTTCGATTCCTGCTCCTCCTTGATCTTCTACCCCTCTCAAGAGGCCTAGTGAGCAGGATTCCTCTAATGATGAAGATGATGCAGATTCTGATGAAGAATCCTTGAGTTATTCTTCTCAGATTCCTTTCCCCCTAGATTATGGTTCTGAGGAAGAAGACTATCAGTTCTGACTCTCCTTTTGATGAAATTTCTTTTGGCAACATTATTTCCCAAATGATGGAATTTTTTAAAAGGGATTGTTCTCAGGTGTCTGACATTCAGAAGAGGTACTATAAATTTCTGCAGATGGAGTCTCCTAGGCCACCTGAAGATACATTCTGCTGTTCCTCCTTTTCTTGCTGCTTTGCTGGATGAATTTTCCACTGCTTATCAGGCTCCAGAATCTCAAAAACCCCTGCCTTCAAAAAAACTGATATGTTTTAAAAAGTGCCTGGTTTTAAAAAAGTGCCTGATGATTGCAAGTTTCTTTAAAAGTGCCCCTCTGATGACCCTTCTATGGTGTTGGTTGCCTCTGATAAGCCCTCCAAACTATTGCCTTCTACAAAGTTGCTTCCCTCTGACAAGGACAGAAGTATGGAGAGGCTAGATAACAAAGTGTATGTTTCTGCTACCCTGGTCTTTAGAGCTGTGAACTATCAGACACATATGACCAGATATGTTTTGGCTCTTCTCTCTCAGACCTGTCAGGCTATTTCAGACCTTCCTGGTTCTGAGGGGAAGGCTTCTGCTCTTTCCTTAGTAGGAGCATGTTCTCAGGTTGATTTCCTTTTCATTAAATGCAGCTATGATACAGCTGATGCCTCATCTAGGGCTGCTGCTTTTGGTTCTGTTTTGAGAAGGTATTCCTGGCTCAGACTTCAGCCTTTATCAGATGATATCAAGGCTAAACTGATAGATGCCCCTTTGGATAATAATCATTTGTTTGGTGCTGCTGCTGAGTTGTAAGTCCCTGCAAGAAAAGGGTAAGGCTTTACATAATTTGAAACATATTTTTGTTTCACCCAAAGGAATTACCCTAACAAGCCTACTTTTGTTCTTAGACAGTCTCACTCTCCTCACAAAGGGAAGAAGGGTGGTAGAAGGGCTCCTACTGCTAAGGCTACACAAACTTCTCAGAAGACTCACTTTCCTGACAAACCAGGTGCTGATTTACTGTCCTTGACCTGCTCTTATCAGTCATATTCCTCATTCTCTGCATCTGTGTCTGTCCCTACCTCTTTGCTTAAAGGTCACACAAGACTGGGTTATTTCTATAATTTGCTAGGGGTATTACATGGTTTGGAAATCTCTTCCCCCCTTTTTTCAGAGGTACTTCAGGGCCTGTTGGTTCAGGGAACAATTCAAAATGTTCCAGCTCCTCAGAGGGGTAAGGTGGTTTATTCCAGAATGTTCTTGGTTCCCAGGAAAGAAAGCACCTGCATATACATTCTAGAGCTCTCTCAGCTAAACACTTCTTTGAAGGTTCCTTCCTTTTGGATGCTATCCTTCAAACCTTGTTTCCTGTGAATGCCTGCACTGATTGCATCCAAATATTCTTAAAAATGCTTATTCATTCATTTGTTTATTTAAAAAAGTCTGTAGTAAATATGATATTTACAGAGAATGCCATAAAGTATTTTCATACTCATGGCAAAATATTTTCTTTTCTAGTGAATGCAATAAATCAAGCACATTTTTTAAAGGCTGAATTAATTTTACCAGCAGGTCAGGAATATGAAGTCACCTTTCCACAGTTCAGTGATATATACAGGACTGCATTCATGCCAGCTCTCTTATCAGGAGGTTATTAACAGATACCACCTGGCAACAGAACTGATGGAGTAGATTGCCAGCTGTGTGCTACATGCATGACTGTACACAACTTATGTGGGAATTCCACCCCAGTAGAACAAAAGTATGTCCATAACAGGGCATAGTGGCATTTGAAACATTGGAACCATATGTCTGACACAATAGGAGAGTCCCAGAGTGCAGTCTCCTGCATTCTTGATGAAGTCATGACTATTGTGAACAATGAGGATGACCCAATATAAAATTCTCACCTATTTGAGGGACACGCACTCATGGTAGGATTCTCCTGAGACTACTCTGTGCCATTGATTATACCCACATCTGCATCAAGACACCAAGAAGGGAAAATGCAGTAAGATAAATAACTCACAATGACTGGCATTCACAAAATTGTCAGTTTTTGTGCATGGAAATGGAAGCATAACACAGCTGTCAGGACATTAGCCAGTCAGTATGCACTGTGTACATAGAAACAGAGTGGCTATCCAGATTTCTAAAAGCTGCATTTCAAATGGACATCTAATAGCTGAGTGCTTAGTCTTGTATATAACAGCAAATAGCAGAACACCTACAGAGATAATATTCATTAAATAATCTGAATAGTATATAGAAATATACAATAGTAGCTGTTCTCTCCAGCTGTGACTGATGACTCCAACAGAATTCCCAACACAACAGAAGACTGGGATTATATAAAGGAACAAGTGTAGGGAAAGCCTGCCAAGAGTATGGAGTGACGATGTGCAAGTCACAGAGAGCTACAGCAAGTTCAGTGGCATTGTTGCAGTCTCTCAACTCTGATAAGGAGCATATCAGATTCAGTCTTATTACTGCTACTTCATTATGTAATGAAGGAGGAAACATTTACACAAATCTTCTTAACAAAGTCAGCAGCAACAGACCCTCAGGAAAAAAAAAAACAATAGTCACAAAGAAAGTTTGGTCTTTAGATTTCCTGCAAGCAGTTGGATTCTGAGGAGCATGAGGCAGATGTTTTCAACCATCTTCGACTTAACCAGACCCAGTTTGTTTCAGGGTAAGATAATTCAGTGTTTTTCATGGATGGAAGTAAAACTGAGCATTCCTCTGTTGAAGATGGCAGATGCTTCAAATACCTTTTCTCATTCAGATGAGCTAATTAAACAATTAAAAGAATTTCAAAATGAAGGAGTTATTTCATGGAATTCTTTCCCTAAAAGTACATTAAATTCAGATTTGCGATTTGCTTCTGTTATAAACAAAGAACCTAACCAGTTAAATATGAACCATATAAATACTTCATCAGGTATAAGTTCAATAGTCCCTCTTTCAACACATATTAATATGGAAAAGCTAGATAACCTTCATAGGTTCGTTGGTTGGTACTAGGCTATCAGCCCTAGGGCCTATACAAGCCTAGTCATAACAATTCCTTGGCTATTTCTTCCCACACTATTTACTTCCCTGGACCCCTGTCTAGCAGGGTGACTGACATGATCCCCGGGGTGAATTTCCTTTCTCCCATCCAATCATCAAGGTTCTGTTTGAATAGGGCCAAAGAGGTGCTCTGCTTGACATTTATGGGCAGTCTATTCCAGAGTCTGGGGAGTCTCTGGGTCAGGAACCTATCCCTCCAGCATGTTTTGTTTATTGTGATGACAAGGTTTAGACCCATGGAGCGTGTGGCTCTGAGGGACTGGTATTTATTTAAGTGTAGCATGTCCAACAGCTCTGGGTTTGACATGGCCTTGCATGTTTAGCAGAGATCGCCTCAGAGTAGATGATATGCGACAGAGTATAGCTGGAGATTTTTTAGGTGGTCAGCATAGGGCATCTGCTTTAGGCCTATGATTCTTTTAGTGAGGTATTTCTGTGGCCTTTCCAGTTGTTGCAGATGTCTTGAGAGGTACATACCAAATGGGATGTTGTATTCTATAATGGGTCTAATAAGGGATGAGTACAGTGGGACAATGACCTCCTTTTTCCTGGATGAAAAGCCCTTAGTGATGAGGTGCGCCACATAGAAGGATTTCTTGACTGTTGTGGTGATGTGTTTATTGAAGGTGAGACGCTGTCCATCTGTGTCCCTAAGTCTCTTATCACACTTTCTGTGTTTACCAAGCATCTGTTTCTGTAAGGCCCTTTTGTAGAGTATCCACATCATTTGGGTATTCAATAATGGCTCCCAGTTTGCTGCAGTCATCTGTGAACTTTGTTAGCCAGAGTCCCTTAGTGTTGGCCTGTACTTCAGAGAAGTAGATGCCAAACAAGAGAGGTCCCAGGACTGAACCCTGAGGTACTCCACTTGTCACTTGTCTGGAGCTGGATTTGGAGTCAGCTACTTTTGCAGTGTGGGTTCTGTCAGTAAGCCAGTTGGCAACCCATCAAGTGACATAGGGATTAATGCCCAGCTTAGTAAATTTATCTATGATTCCAGAGTGGGGGATGGTGTCAAAGGCCTTGGCAAGGTCCAGATAGGCTGGGTGGACTGCCTTACCCTCATCCACTGCTCCGGAGACTGATTCGAAGAAGTCAGTCAGGTTCAGGAGACAAGATCAGCCCTTCACAAACCTAAACTGGGTGGGGTCCAGTGTTTGAAGGTTACCAATGTCTTTGTTTATAAGTTCCATGATAATGCATTCCATGGCCTTGCAGATCAGGTTTGTCAGACTGATGGGGCGGTAGTTCCCAGGATCCAAGGTGGATCCCCACCTGTGAAGTGGGATAACTGTAGCTGTGCGCCACTCAGTGGGCATGAAGCCTGAGGTGAGGGTATGATTAAACATGACACTTAGGTGAGGTGCCGGTTCATTTTGTAGTTCATGTAGTACACAGCCTGGGATGTCATCTGGTCCCATGGATGCTGTATTCTTAGCTTTGGAGAGTGCATTTTTTTTTACCTGTGTGGCTGTTATTACCAGAATTTGGCAATCTTCCCATTTAGGGGTGAGAGGAATCAGTATATTTAATGCCATTCTGTTGTAGCTCAGAGCAGATATGAACATTGCCATTTAAATTCTTGACATAGTTATAGAATGCCTTGTGGTTGTCTTTGGAATCTTTGACAATTTTATTTTCGTAACTAGCTTTGGAGGATTTTATGAGAGATCTTAGGATAGATATCCAGTCGTTAGCTAAACTGATGAAAGAAGTGTTTCAAGTCATGCAACTTTTAATAGACCAAAAATGAGTTAATCTGTTTAAATTATTCATGTGTTAATTTGTTGACTGATTGTTTAAGATTTAACAAACAAACTTCAGTCTGTTAAGGCGAAAAACTCAAAGTTTCATGTAATTGTCTCTGGTTTACAAGAGAAAACATTAACTCTTGATGTTAGATCAGGGAAGCACATCAGAGTAATAATGCATTCTGGAACATTTGGATTCTTCTAAACCTCTACAAGACCACTATCATTTGCTCTGTATTTCGCTACCAAAAACAATAAAACGTGAAAAGCTCAATCTCAAATGGAAAAGAGTGAAACAAAAAAAGCAGTGAACAAGGACAGTGTTGTAAAGAAATACATTGAAAAGCCATTGCCAGCCAACATCGCAAATAAAAACAACCAAGGTGAGGGGCTGCACCTCCCACCCCCCAATGGGGGGGTTGTGCCCACATATCCCCCCTAACTGTATATATATAAACTCTGAGATCACACTACAGTGGGGAATAGGGCAAATTTTAAAGTTTCCTTTTACTTACCATATGCATTGCGTTACTTCCTGGTCATTGGCCAACCATGGCCATTTGGTGGATTTAGTTTTGTTGATGACTTGTCTGTTGCTTTTTTGTTTATCTCTTTTCCATTTGAGATTTAGCCATCCACATTGTATTCTTTTTGGTAGCCAAACATGGGCCCACTATCAGGCTAATTATTCAAGCCCTGGGCAGGTGAAGCAAGAGTAGTCTGTGAAGGTTGATTTGATACAGACTAGTTTCTTCAAAACCTGGATACAATTCAGCATGTTTGATAAAAAAATTGTTCTCTGACTGATTGGAACTGGTTAATTTTAACAGTTGTAAACAACTAAATTTTTACTTTAATCAAATCTCCATAAGATTATTTTCAGGATTTACCACTGAAAGAAGAGTGTTTGCAGACATAAGAAAGACTATTTGGCAGAAAGGGATTACTTCTAGATTTCTCTTTCTTGCCATTTTCATATTACTTATAAAGATATGCTATTAAAATAATTTGCCATGCCTGAAGAGGCATGGAAAGTATCTGCAAGCCATTAAAGTATTGCCATAGCTTGTGGACAGAGAGTTCCTTGATGGACAAATCTTACATTTTGCTGTATTATACTGCTCTGATTTGGACATTATAAATCACTTTCTTTTTCTGCTGGGGATAATTTCTCCAGAATGCTTTCAATTTTGTGAGCTCAAGAATGTTTTGTTCATGATTGTTATTATTCCCTGCTCTTTTATGTATTTAAAGTGATTTATCACCTTTCTTACCTTCATGGTTGTTTTATTGTTGTAATATCTCCTTCTATAGTTTTACCATAATAGTTTCATAGTTTGTGATCATTTTTCTCCATTGTTCTGCTATAATATTTATAAATATGAATTCAATTATTAACACTATGAAAAGGGTAACTTTACTGAAATACCAAAAAGAGACTAAACTAGCACCAGGCATAAGAAAGAATCTCTGATGTTAATACAGTTGAGTGCTTTTGTTCACAAAACACAAAGACTTTTTCAAAACTGTGAACAACATACATCAGATGACTTAAATACATAAACCCTAATTAATTACACAATAAATTAAATGCACAATAAATCAAGTTAATTCTCACAAAACATGCGACTGTTTGTAACCAATATTTTTAAATAGCTAACTAAAAAGTTTTTAGATATATACTCCTCTATGTCTATAATCCATATCAAATAATAAATGCCACATTATTTCTAAAAACATACTAATAATCTAAAAGTAGATCTTAACTTTAAAGTTGGGGCAATTGATATATTATCATTAAGGCCGGGAGCTTTACTTCGTTAAGTCTTAGTTGCCACAAAGTGTCTTTGTTCTCTAATTTCATTTTTCAAGAACCAATTGTATTGTCCACATTAATTCTACAGAAAAAAAGCTGGAAATTTGGCAATATGTTTAATCAGAACATTGTTAGTATTTTTGTTTACCATATCTTTTATATGTTCTTAGATCCTGTCCCTTAACCACCTTCCAGTTTCCCTCTATAGAATCCATCACATACTGAAGAAGCTGCAATGTATACCACAGCTGTAGTATTTCTATCACATCTCCCTGGATAAGCTAATGTCCTGTTATAATTGTCAGCTGTGACACTGGTGGTGTCATTAACATGTCTGCATTGACTAGATCTACCATATTTAATTTTCTCTAGCCAATGTTCTTATACCAAATTTCCATAATCTAAAATATTCTTTATGCCCATCCCTCTACTAAAGATTACCCTGGGAGTTTTACCCAACATATCTTTGAGACAATAAAGAATACACCTGTCCCAATTCCCTTCTATTATCATTACAATGTTGGGAATCACTAGAATATGGAGTAACAAATGTGTTGTTAGATTGAGTCTACCTTCTATTGTTGTTAGACACTATATCCTTATTAAATTTACTAATTTTTTTGAAATAGAATAATTCTGAAATTTCATGTCTACAAGATGTTCATTTAGCCTACAATGATTGAAAGGTTTTTGACAAGAAAATTTTTTATTAATTAAACAGATTGTACTTCACAAAGACTGTATGAATTATTCCATTTAGATAGATTTCAGATAATTATAAAATGTGTAGATATCAATGCCAGAATTGTAATAATCTAATTTAAGGTAGCTACCTATGACCTAATTATATGGGTCCTATATATGGTCCTTTCATTGGCTATTTTAAGCTTCTACCAGAACCTGTGATTGTGTTAAACAACATAAATTCAGATGGAAGTATCACTGGAAATTTCAATATTAACATTAAAAGAACTTCCAGTAGGACTTGTGCTAAACTACTGAAATATATATATATGTTGTTGTATCTTTCGGCTTTTCCCGGTTAGGGGTCGCCACAGCGGAACTCCGGTCCGCTAATGATTGGCAGTAGATTTTTACATACCGAGTTGCCAGCCCTGATGTACAACCTTCATGCATGTCTCCACACAGAAGACACTCTAGTTGAGAATCGAACGGGACAACGTCTTACTGTGAGGCGACAACGCTACCGCAGCACCACCACCGCAGTCTATATATATATATATATATATATATATATATATATATATATATATCTTTTTTTTTTTTTTTTGTTAAAACATACTGTTATTCGTTATTGGCATTATGGAAACCCCATTTCTGATGGTTTTACCTTTTTATCTCCCAGGTATTAAAGGGGTTAAAGACTAGTTTATTTCTCTGTCTGTAATAGATTAATCCACATGATGCAAGCAATAAATATTCTTCCAGTGGTTCTAACAGATTACTTAGCTATTTCTAGTGATAAGAAAGGGTTGGTTAAAAAGATTAGAAAAAGATGTTTTATTGATAAAAAATATTCTGAATGCAATTGAAATAAATAATCACAGGAGCTAAGATGTTTTTCTTAAGAGAATGGTGCTGAGTATACTTTGCTTGCAAATGGGCATTTTTAAAAGCATTTATTACTGGTTATCTATTTCACCTAACTTTATTTGTTACAGATAATAAGAAAGACTTTGATTTACTTAGAAGGCAATTATCTGTATTAGATAAACTTTTACAAGTCAAATTTGGCAAACTATTGTTTTTTAAAACTCCTGCCCATATCAAAGAGCAAGTCAATTTAAGTCCAAATTAGGTAAATATAAAAAAGCAGACCTACATGGTTTTGTCTTTATTTTTTTTTTTTCAAGAAGAAAGATTTTTAATTTATAAATAATCAAGACTGGGAGTATAACTGACGAAGGAAAAAATCAACAGGAGGCAAAAAAGAAGTCAAATTTATAATATGAAAACAAATAATTCAAAGCAGATGATGTTTGATCCATTCTAATGTAAAAAGTGTGACAAAATTGGAATAGCAAACCACATCAATAGAATGAATTCTCTAAGACTTTTGTTGATATTTTGGCACCTGTATTCCATATACTTTTTATTTTATTTCAGCTTCCTTAATTAGTTGATAAATATTTAGCAAGACAGTTATATTAATTCATAAACCCAGTAAAGACTCAACTGTAATTTCATATTAAAGAGAAATTTCATTTTTCAATATTGATTACAGAATTGTAGCAAATATATCGAATGTGTATTTTTTACCACTACCAGGTTATACCTCATACTATGCTTTTCGGCCCCAAAACTTGGACCGAACCACAAAAAGAGGGGGAGTATCGATATTCATCAAAGATACCCACACCTCCAGGTTCGTGGCAAAGCACGAAGCATCAGAGACTATCCATGTGCAACTAACAGTGGGTAAAACTGCCTTCCAGTTTATAGCCTGCTACAGACCACCCTCCCAAACCCAGGAACCCCACTCGGCCTTCCTGAGAACACTGGAAAATATGAAGGTCTCTCCAAACACCATTATATTGGGCGACTTCAACTACCCAAACATAGACCGAACTCATTACTCTAGCTCCAACACCCTAGCCCAAAGGTTCCTAGAATTTATAAACTCAAATGCTATGGAACAACTTGTTACCACTCCCACAAGAGGGGAAAACATACTGGACCTGATCATCACCAACATGGGGACTCTATGCTCCAGACCAGAAGTGTATCTCTCACTGGTAAGATCAGACCATAAACTAATCTCACTGGATATTCACATCCCGACCCCACCCCCTGCCCAGAAAACCACAGTGAAAAACTTCTCTAAAGCAAATTTCACACTCCTCAAAACTGAGGCGGAATCCTTCAAAGCCCCCGGGCCTCTGGAAAATACGGCCCAGACCGCAGATTCCTTTATAAACGCATTCTATGAACACCTTCAGGAATGCATGGATCATGCGATCCCAAATAAAACCAAGACCCAGTCCTCCAAAGGCAGACATCCTGTCTGGTGGACCCCAGCCATAAACAAACTATACAATAGAAGGAGGAAGCTACTAAATGATAGAGCAAAATTCCAGAAAGGGAAGGCATCACTGATCAGTATTAGCAAAAAACTACGGGCACTCATAAAATTGTCTAAGGCCAGCTTCGAGAGAAAAATTGCACAGGACACTAAGGATAATCACAGGGCTTTCTTTAGTTATGTTAGGAACCTGGGTGGTAATTCCCAGATATGCTCAGAATTAGTCCAAAATGACAAAAAATACATCAAACCCACAGACATTGCCAACATCCTAGCTGACAGGTTCAGCTCAAACTCCCCCCCCCACCAAAAGGGCAAATATCTATCCCAGCAGAGTGCTGCCCCCATGACATCTCAGATGCTCAGGTAAGAGCCGCCTTCTCCAAAGCAAAAAACACAGTATCAATGGGACCAGACAGTGTCCTGGGCAGCGTCCTACATGAACTCCAAAAAGAGCTAAACCCAAACATAAAACTACTGTTCAATCTCAGCCTTACTACAGGATATGTACCCAAAGAGTGGCATACAGCAACAGTGGTCCCTCTCCACAAAGGTGGTGCCTCAATGGATCCTGGAAAGTATCACCCCATAAGCCTGACTAGCTTGGTCTGCAAAGCTATGGAAAGGATCATCATGGACCTCATAAATAAAGATACAGGGACCTGCAGACACTGGATCCTACCCAGTTCGGCTTTGTTAAGGGCAGATCCTGCCTCTTCAACCTGGTCAATTTCTTTGAAACAGTCACCAAGGCCATTGACGATGGGAAGGTGGTCCACCCAGCCTACCTGGACCTCGCAAAAGCCTTCGATACAATACCCCACTCGGGCATTATAGATAAGCTCACCAGCTTAAATATAAACCCCTATGTCACTAGATGGGTTGCAAACTGGCTGAAGGACAGAACCCACATGGTTAGAATTGCTGGAGCCATGTCAGACTCCAACCAAGTTACAAGCGGCATCCCACAAGGCTCAGTCCTGGGACCTCTCTTGTTCGGTATATATTTCTTGGAGGTACAGGCCAAAACGGAAGGACTGTGGCTGACCAAGTTCGCAGATGACTGCAAACTGGGCACCATAATCGACTCTCCAGCCGACACAAGCATCCTCTAAAAGGGCCTCATAGAAACAGACAACTGGTGCCAGAGCCATGGCCTCAAGCTAAATGCCAAAAAGTGTATAGTCATCCCCTTTGGCAAAAACAAAGTGCCCACAAATTACCACATAGGTGGTAATCCATTAAGTACAGAAGAAGTAATTAGGGACCTGGGGACCCAAGTTGATAACAATCTCTCATTTAACAACCACATGGCCAAAGTGGTTAGAAAAACATTTTATATAGCCCACCTAATCATGAAGGGATTCACATCTAGATCAGGAGAGATCATCTTGCCTCTTTACTCATCCCTCATCAGGCCCATAATTGAGTACAATGCCCCTTTTGGGATGTACCTTACCAGACACCTGCAGCAACTGGAAAGACCCCAAAAGTACCTGACCAAGAGGATCAAAGGGCTCAAACAGATGCCATATGCTGCTCGGTTAAAGAATCTCCAGCTCTACTCAGTGGCATACCGCCTGCTCAGAGGCGATCTGTGCCTGACGTATAAAGCCATGTCCAACCCGGAATTAATGGACATGCTGCACCTCAGAAAATCCAAATCCCATCGAGCTACGCTCGAGAGACTTGAACCTCAGCACTGAAATAAATAGGACATGCTGGAGAGACAGATTCATAACCCAGAGGCTCCCTTCACTCTGGAATAAAATCCCAGTCCAGGTTAGGCAGAGTCCCTCATTGACTCTCTTCAAGAGGAATCTTGATGAGTGGATGGGAGATCGTAGGTTTACCCCGGGTATCACTTCTGTGTCACTGTTAGACAGAGGCACAGTATAATAACCTTGAAAAAAGGGAATAGCAAAATTAATTTAAAATGGGTGGCGAAAGCCAAACACACTCTGGCTAGTCTTATAAATGCCCTAGGGCAGATAGCCTAGTATGAACCTATGAACCTATGAACCTATGAACTTGCATCACACCACCAGTCTTACATAGACCCATTAAACAAACACTGGCAAAAAACACACATAAATACATGAAAACATACTCGGAGGCTCTTAATAAAAATCTGCAAAACCAACAGAGACCTCCAAAGCAAACATCCAAGCAACCTCCACCCCCAACACAAACCATGAAACATATACTTCACAAAACCAGTGTGCCATGCAATCACAGCCCTTAAGCAAAATAACATACTCGACATATTAGTAATAGGTGGCTCTATAGTCAGGCACACTGACATCCCACTCACTAGGCTGAATAAGGAGAAGGTTACTGTTAGCTACCTGTCAGGTGCCAGGACATTCCACATAACACAAGCACTCAGGTCACTCCAGAACAAGTACAAATATGACTCTGTCATTGTCATGTTGGTGTGAATGATCTGAGCTGTACCTCCCTGGACTACATGAAAAGAGACATGGAAGAGCTCTCTGATCACATAGCCCAGACCGGTATGACCCTGACCCTGAGTAGCATCCTGCCCTCACCAAGAATGATACCACGGTATAAAGAAAAAAATTTTTGATTTCAACGATTGGCTAAGTTTCTGATGTCATTCAAAGGGGATCCAGTGTCTATCCACCTGGGATGACATGCTCTACAAGCTAAGCTGCTTCACTAGAGACGGCTTGCACCTGTCACCCTTAGGCTTTCGAATACTGGCCAAGGCTCTTGTCACCCCATAGTGCCTTTTTTAGGCAAGACACAAAAGACAAACCCACCGCCATAAATAGCAGAAGTAACAAAAAACTGAGGGTAATGCTACTCAATGCCAGAAATCTAAACCTCAAAATGCACGCACTCGAGGCACTCCTCAGTATGGAGAAAATTGATATATGTGCAGTGACAGAAACCTGGTTTAAGGCTCCAGAGAGCACCCCAGCACTACCAGGCTACAACTCATACCATACATTTTGGCCAAAGAACCTAAACTGAAACACAAAAGGCAGGAGCGTATCCATATTCATCAAGGATACCCACACCTCCAGGTTAGTGGCATAGCACGATGCTTCAGAGATCATCCATGTGCAACTAACAATGGGCAAAACTACAATTCAAATTGTAGCTTGCTACAGATAACCCACCATGTCCCAGGACCCCCATTTGGCATTTCTGGAAACACTGGGAAACATAAAGGTCCTACCAAACACTCTAATATTGGGTGATTTTAATTACCCAAACATTAACTGGAAGAACTACTCAAGTACTAACTCCCTTGCCCAACTTTTCCTAGAATTTATAAACTCAAATGCCCTGGTTCAACTTTTCAACACTCCACCCAGAGGTGACAACATATTGGACCTGGTCATCACCAACATGGGCGACCGGTGTTCCACACCAGAGGTCAACCCCTCACTGGTTAGATCTGACCATAAACAAATCACTTTGGATATCCATATTCCGCCCCCACCCTTGGACAAGAAAGCCACTGTGAAAAACTTTTCAAAAGCAAACTTCACGTTACTTAAGACCGAGGTGGAAAGTTTGAAGTCATTGTGCCCCTCTACTCATCAATCATCAGACCCATCTTAGAGTACAACGCCCCATTTGGGATGTACCTTACAAGACACCTGCAACAGCTAGAAAGACCACAGAAGTACCTCACCAAGAGGATCAATGGCCTCAAACAGATACGCTATGCAGCTCGACTGAAGAAACTACAGTTGTACTCGGTTGCATACCACCTACTCAGAGGTGGTTTCCGCCTGACATACAAGGCCATGTCCAACCCAGAATTGATGGATATGCTCCACCTAAAGAAAACCTTATCCCCTCGAGCCACATGCTTTAGGGATCTAAACCTCACCACAACAATAAATATGATGTGCTGGAGGGATAGATTCCTATCCCAGAGACTTCCCATGCTTTGGAACAAGATCCCAATCTATATTAGGCAGAATTCCTTGCTAACACTCTTCAAAAGAAACCTTGACGAGTGGATGGGAAACAGAAAGTTTACCTTGGTGATCACTTCGGTGGATCTGCTGGACAGAGGCACAGGGAACTAATCTAAGGGGGCAGCGAAAGCCAACGCATTGTGTCTAGGCTTATAAATGCCTTCGGGCAGATAGCCTAGTACCCACCTATGAACTAACCTATGAACCTATATCATACTTACCTCAGATATGCAGTTACTACTTTTATTGTCATATCATACTTACCTCAGATGTGCAGTTACTACATCTGTTGTCATATCATACTTACCTCAGATGTGCAGTTACTATTTCCATTGTCATGTCATACTTAACTCAGATGTGCAGTTAGTGTTTCCATTGTCATATCATACTTACCTCAGATGTGCAGTTACTACTTCTGTTGTCATATCATACTTAACTCAGATATGCAGTTACTACTTCTGTTGTCATATCATACTTACCTTGGATGTGCAGTTAATATTTCCATTGTCATAACATACTTACCTTAGATGTGCAGTTATTATTTCCATTGTCATGTCATACTTACCTCAGATGTGCAGTTAGTGTTTCCATTGTCATATCATACTTACCTCAAATGTGCAGTTACTACTTCTGTTGTCATATCATACTTACCTCAGATATGCAGTTACTACTTCTGTTGTTATATCATACTTACCTCAGATGTGTAGTTACTGTTTCCATTGTCATATCATACTTACCTCAGATGTGCAGTTAGTGTTTCCATTGTCATATCATACTTACCTCAGATGTGCAGTTACTACTTCTGTTGTCATATCATACTTACCTCAGATGTGCAGTTACTACTTCTGTTGTCATATCATACTTACCTCAGATGTGCAGTTACTACGTCTGTTGTCATATCATACTTACCTCAGATGTGCAGTTACTATTTCCGTTGTCATATCATACTTACCTCAGATGTGCAGTTACTACTTCTGTTGTCATATCATACTTACCTCAGATGTGCAGTTACTACTTCTTTTGTCATATCATACTTACCTCAGATGTGCAGTTATTACATCTGTTGTCATATCATACTTACCTCAGATGTGCAGTTACTACTTCTGTTGTCATATCATACTTACCTCAGATGTGCAGTTACTACTTCTGTTGTCATATCATACTTACCTCAGATGTGCAGTTACTACTTCTGTTGTCATATCATACTTACCTCAGATGTGCAGTTACTACTTCTGTTGTCATATCATACTTACCTCAGATGTGCAGTTTCTACTTCTGTTGTCATATCATACTTACCTCAAATGTGCAGTTACTACTTCTGTTGTCATATCATACTTACCTCAGATGTGCAGTTACTACTTATGTTGTCATATCATACTTACATCAGATGTGCCGTTACTACTTCTGTTGTCATATCATACTTACATCTGATGTGCAGTTACTACTTCTGTTGTCATATCATACTTACCTCAGATGTGCAGTTACTATTTCTGTTGTCATATCATACTTACCTCAGATGTGCAGTTAATATTTCCATTGTCATATCATACTTACCTCAGATGTGCAGTTACTATTTTCATTGTCATATCATACTTACCTCAGATGTGCAGTTAATATTTCGATTGTCATATCATACTTACCTCAGATGTGCAGTTACTTTTTCCATTGTCATATCATACTTATCTCAGATGTGCAGTTACTATTTCCATTGTCATATCATACTTACCTCAGATGTGCAGTTACTACTTCTGTTGTCATATCGTACTTACCTCAGATGTGCAGTTACTACTTCTGTTGTCATATCATACTTACCTCAGATGTGCAGTTAATATTTCCATTGTCATATCATACTTACCTCAGATGCGCAGTTAATATTTTCATTGTCATATCATACTTACCTCAGATGTGCAGTTACTATTTCCATTGTCATATCATACTTACCTCAGATGTGCAGTTACTACTTCCATTGTCATATCATACTCCATGGCTTAGCCATATTAAACATCTTGTTTATTGGCCATCATAGATATTATCTGCAGTATACATCCCATTAGTGCATTCCATGTTTCCAGCAAAGTCTCTGGTGTAGAATGCATTCCTTCCCTACATTCATATGTCTCTAACACTTACACACAGTCTTTTGCCCATAACCTGAATGGCCTGTTTTTACATTGTTTTCCTTCTTTTTATTCCATTTTACAACATATAAAAACAATATAGTTAATATTACATTAGGAAAAATAAATTTGAGACCCACACCCTCACCCTTTTTGCTGTATTCTAATCATGATAGATTTTCAAATGGTAATGGTTCCATTAAAATGTTTTCCATTAGATTTCAAAGTGATAATAGCAAAAGCTTAGTTAGCACAGAACGTAGAAATATCTTTTTTCTTATACATGTCTCTATTAACCTGGTTCAAAATCCAGAAGTCATACAGTAGTGGAAGATTAATTCCACCCCCTGTGCTAACCAAATCTGTATTGTTTTTATTAGCAAGAATGAACACTGGGGCTAGGCCGTCATATGTGGTATGATCTCCCTTTAAAACAACTTCATTGTCAACAGTTTTATAGTCTAGTTGCCACGCTCATTACCGTGGCTACCTACTAAATACACTAATAAATCTTCTGCCATATTATTCTGTTATGGAAGATGTCAGAATCCTATTATCATTATTATCATCATAATCGTCAAACCACTTTTTCCCATTTTTACATGGGGTTCGGGTGTTGTATCAACTGTCATCATCTTTCTCAGTTCAGCGCCACTCTCTTTCCTTCCTTCCTTCCTTCATCAGTCATTCCAGACTCTGTCTTCTCTTATGCGATCCATGCATCTCTATGCTGGATGCCATTGTTTCTTCTTGCCTTCTTTCTGTCTCTCCCAAATCATCATCTCCATCTCATCTTCTGCTTTCCTGCAACATATGCCTGCACCATTGTAATCTGCTCTCTTTGACTTCTCTGCAGCTGGAGCTACTTTGGCTTCTGCTCTGATGTCTTCATTTAGTTTTTCCCACAGTGTGCATCATGCCACCCATCTTCAGCACTTCATCTACTTCTCTTCATTATTTCTAACACTGTCAATTGCTCTGCCTTCACTGCTCAGGTTTCTGTACATGCAGTAGTATTGGCTGTATAATGTTTTGTGCACCTTCCTTTTCAGTTTGCTTGACATTCTATTGTCACACACAACCCCTGACACTCTGCACCAGTTGGAATCAGTCTATTGATTTCTAACTTTAACCTTATCATTCAGACTTCCATTGTCCTCAACCACCTTTATCAGATACCCAGAGGTGTTAATCTGCTCCACTATTTTCCCCTTTCTCAGTTTCAGCTTCTTCTCATTTTTCCCAATTTGCTGCCATGATAACTGCATTGTCTGCCCTAAATTATGTCATTTGTGCCTTCAGTTTTCAGTTAGAATCTTATTATAGTCACCACAAAAAATTCCTTCATAAGTTCATTAATCTGTTAAAAATATTGATAAAATGATTAAAAGCCAAAGTCTTAAACTGTCAGAGTGTTCAGCCAAAGATATTTCACCTGAGGGAAAAAAAATCATTATCATAATCAATCATAGATTTCAACAATTTGCAAAGCTATTTTTTAATAAGATGAATCCGCAGTGGTGGTGCTGCGGTAGCATTGTCGCCTCACAGTAAGACGCTGTCCGGTTCGATTCTCAGCTAGAGCATCTTCTGCGTGGAGACATGCGTGAATGGGCGTACCTTCGTTGAAGGTTGTGCGTCAGGGCTGGTAATTCAGCACATAAAAATCAACTGCCAATCATTAGCAGACCGGAGTTCCACTGTGGTGACCCCTAACTGGGAAAAGCCAAAAGACACAAACAATTTTTTTAATAAGATGAAATACATTGCTAAGTGAGTTTGTGACAATATCTCAAATTTGAACAGCTAATTATAATTAATATAAAGTATAGTGGTGCAGTTGCCTGGTATTAAAAATATTTTTACATGAGGTCTGAAGTAGAGTTCCGGAATTAATAATTTAGTGATTACTTGGACAGACATCAGCTATGGATACCATTTTATATCTACATTTCTCTGTAGGCTCTAACAAATTGAGCCATTGTATATGAGATAATCCCTTTTGCTAGATCATCTTACACCATATTCTGCAAATCGATCTAAAATAAAGGGTGAAATAATGTTTTACAAAACAATAATTCCTTAATTAAAAAAAATAAAATCGGTAAATTTACCACATGCATTTTTCCAAATGTTCCTTTTTTATATAAAAAAATGCCTAATTGCAAATTATTTCCTTTAAAGCTGAAAAATATTGCCCACTTAAGCATTTTAAAGTTGAAATAGTCTGAATTTGAATAAACAAAATACTCCTATAGGTCATCTTTAATACTTTGTTTTTGAGAATTCATAGGTTCATATGTTAATACTAGACTACTGACTGAAAGGACCATTTGTAGCCTAGCAACACTACCCCATATTATAGGTACCCATTAACATGACTAATTTACATCTTGTTTCCAACCCTTTCTGTGCGACATTTTCTATTAATAGTGTTCTTAAAAAGAGAGCTACTAAACTGTGCCAACTTTCTTTTTTGTTCATAAGTTCACAGGTTCATAGGCAATTAATAAGTTAATGGCTTAACAGCCCTTACAAGCCTAGCCAATATAACCTGATTGTATCCAATACATGGCCCCTGGTGGCAAGAGGATAGCATGGGTTTGTGCCTATGCCTTGAGTATCTTACAGATTGCCCCTACACATAATGGCATAGGAGTTACCATAGGTGTGAATTTGTGATTCCCCATTCATTGACCCAAACTGAATTAGAAGAAAGCCAGAGAAAGGCTCTGCTTAATGTGAATAGAAAGTCTGTTCCAAAGAAGGGGCAATCTCTGTGACACATATCTGTCTCTCCAGCGTGTTTTGTTTGAGTCACTGTCTAAGATTACGAGTGCCTTGTAGGTCAGGCATGGACCACCCCCTTAATAGTCAGTAGGAGAGAGAGTAAGGGGGTAGAGCTTTTAGTCTATCCACATAGGACATGCTGTTTACATCCTGTATTTTCTTTGTGAGAAACCTTTGCGATCGCTCCAGCTGCTGTAAGCACCTAGTCAAGTATATGCCAAATGGTGCATTCTACTCGATTGTTGATCTAATTAGGGCTGAGTATAGCGAGAATATAAGTTGTGCCACATAGAAAGACTTCCACACAACTGTGGACACGTTGCAGTCAAAGTTCAGGCTACTGTCTATTTGTGTACATAGATCTGCCACCTCTGAGTCTACTCTTAGGGGTGTGCTATTGATGTTGTAATTTTCAGGGGTATTTCAGTTCCCAAAGGATATGAAAATGCATTTCCTCACATTTAGCTTTAGGCCATGGTTCTGGCACCAATCTTTTCTCTGATCTAGACCCTCCTGAAGGATATCTACATTGTTGGAGGAATTCAACGATTGCATCCAGCTTGCATTTGTCAGTAAACTTTGTCACTCAGAGATCTTCCACGATAGTCTTGACTTCAAAGAAATATATTCTAAACAGAAGTCATCCCGGCACTAAGCCCTGTGGGACACCACTAGTAAATGGCCTCTTGCTGTATTTAGATTCACCCATTTTAACCATGTGTGTCCTGTCCATAATCCAATTAGCTATCTATCTGGTGATGTAAGGATTTATGGCCAGTTTTGTCAGTTTATTTAAAATACCTGAGTGAGGAATTATGTCAAATGCCTTGACCAGGTCAAGGTAGGTGGTATGTACTGTTTTACCCTCATCCATGGCCTTAATGACTTTCTCAAAGAAATTCACCAGATTCAGTTGACATTACCTTCCCTTGACAAAGCTGAATTGGGTCGGGTCCAGTGTTTGGAATTTTCCTCTGTCATTATTTATCAGATCCATAATTATTCTTTCCATGGCCATACATGTAAAAGTAGTCAAATTTGTGGGTCTGTAAATTCCCAGGTCAGTAGATGGTCCTCCTTTATACAGAGAGATGACTGTTGCTGTCCTCCACTCTACTGGGACAGAGCCAATCCATAGGCCTGATTAGTCTTGATTTAAGCTGTTTAAGAGGCAACCTGGTATATTGGCAGTCCCCACAGAAGCCATGTTTTTAGCTTAGAGAGCACAGTGACAACCTGTTCTTTGGTGATAATTGGTGTTGAAGTGGTGGAAAGTATTTCATGGGAGAGAATTGGGGCTGAGGGGGAGGTGAAATTTGAACTGACTATGTCGGCCATCAGAGTTACTATATCTCATGGCTGAGTAGTGGTGATGCCATCTACAACTAATTCTGCACATTGTTGGGTGTTGTCATTAAATCGCATGATTGCAGGAACTCCCTGGTCAGCCTCAATAAGAAGCTGAGATCCCTCATAAAATCCTCCAAAGCTAGTTATGAAAATAAAATCGCCATGGATTCTAAAGACAACCACAAAGATTTCTACAGCTATGTCAAGAATCGAGATAGACAGCAAGCATATTATTTTTAAGATGCATAACTGTTATTGCTACACAAAAGATATATTAAAATAAAAGATTTTCCTTTACAATTTAAACAAAACCAAATAGTTAAGTATTAAATCTATGTATAGTTGTGTTGCCTTAGTGTTTTATAAAATATTAAAAATAGATAAAAACTGTATTTAAGTAATCTGTAAAGACAGATACATGTATACATAAAAGATATATAAGATACTTTTCATTATAAAACTACCATATGGCGGAGCTCGGGGAGGATGTTGAAATGCAGACTTAGAGAGATCGCTTGAATGATTAGATCATTCAAGGATGAGATGTTTTTTCTCATGGAGGGGTTTGGTGGTTGTTTATCTTATATTGTTCTTAGTTATGATCTTGTAATTTACTTTTATTGGGTATCTATTATCTATTGTAATACTGTTGGAAGAAGAAAGAACAAGTCATTCTCTTCATGTACACACATCTACACATTGTTACGAGTATATGAATATGGATAAAAGCAAAGCTAATATAAATCCAATTGCAAAATGTATATCTCTTAATGTAAATGGTTTAAATAATAGCTGCACAAGGGGAAGTCTTTATAGATATTTAAAGCTATGTGAAGCGCAACTAGTATTTTTACAGGAAACACACCTTACACAGGAAGACATAAATAAAATAAACAATAAAAATTATACAATACTAGTAAGTTCCACCTATAATCAGAAGCGAAGGGGAGTAGCAATTTTGTGGAAAAACATTGCTTTAATGCCTAAAATCATAAACACGTTCCATGACAACTCAGGAATGTTTTGTCTAGTAACAATATCTATCAATGAAATGATATATACATTAGTGAATATTTATTGGATACCAGGACTAGGTGTTAGAGTGGCCAAACAACATTTAGAAGACATTGTACAATATACCAAAGGCAATTTAATCATAGCTGGAGATTTCAATTGCATTATAAAAGAAACTGACACAAATACTAAAACTACACGTAAGAGATCACCTTTAACAAAGTTGTTATCTGAGTTTGTTGAAACTTTTAATATAGTTGACATAAATGAGTATGCTATCCCAGATTCACTATTCTTTACACATTTTTCCCATAGACATAATACATACTCTAGAATAGATAGAGTGTACATAACAAAGGATTTAACCTCTAAATTAAATAAAGTCAAGACAATTTCATGTCCATTTTCGGACTATAACACCATAACGTTTGAGATAGACTTATGATTCAAGAGAAAGATATCAGTAACAAGAATACCATCTTACATAACAAATCTCAAAGATTTTAAGGAATTTTATATTAACGAGACAAAAACATTCCTAGATATCAATCTTACAAAAGATGTATCTGAAATATATATATGGGATGCATTGAAAGCATACCTATATGGAAGAGCGGTGGGATGGTATAAAAATAAACAAAAACAGTGGAATAAGGAATTCATGGAATTACAGTCAAAAGTAGATAATTTAAATCTTGATATTCAAAATGGAAACACCAACTTAATAAAAGAACTAGAAGATACTAATAAAAAATACTCAGAGACGCTACACCACAAAACAATGATCAACTTAGAAAAAATTAAACTATGTTACTATTCAATGAACCCTAAAAACCAACAAAGAATAGCAAATAGGACTAAAAAGATTATTAAAACAAATCAAATCAAGGAAATACATAATATAGAAACCAAAAAGAAAGTATCTGATTTAGAAGGAATACTAGAAGCTTTTAGGCTATTTTTCATAAACTTAATAATCAAAATGAGAAAACAGAAACACATTCAGCATTGAAAGCTTTTCTCAAAAACAATGTTAAAGTTAGGTTATTAGAGGAGCAGGTACAACTAATAGATAAACAAATAACAATGACAGAACTTAAAGCTGAAGTAAATAAGCTAAAATTAAACAAAGCTCCAGGTATAGATAATATCACCCCAGAAATGTTTAAATTGTTATCAAATGAGGCTTTGCTGTTGTTATTGAATGTCTTTACATCAGTTAAAAATGGTAAAGACATTCCTCCTTCTTGGAAGTACACATTAATATCACCAATTCTGAAATAAAAGTAAAGATCCCAGTAAATGTTCATCATACAGACCCATTTCACTTCTTAATATAGATTATAAAATTTTTATGGCAATACATGCTGCTCGAATAAAACAATTACTACCACTTTTGATAGAGGAGGATCAAACAGGTTTTATAAAAGATAGGAACACTTATGACAACATTAAAAGAATTCTTTCCTTAATTGATTATATAAATGTCACAATAAACAAAATGAATGTTATTAGCTTAGACATAAATAGTGCATTTGATTCAGTGAACTGGGATTATCTGTGGTTAGTTTTAGAAGAATATGGCTTCTCAAACAACTTCACTTTGTTAATAAAATCATTATATGAAAAATCATTGGCTTATATAAAACTGGGATCTTGTCTGTCTAAATCTATTAAAATAACTAAGGGCACAAAACAAGGCTGCCCTCTTTCTCCGTTATTGTTTGCGCTAGTCATTGAACCCTTAGCAAATAATATACGTATGGATAAAAATATTGAAGGAATACAACTAGACAACAGCCTAGAGCTTAAAATTCAACTAATAATAGCAGTTTAAAAGCATTATGGGACTCAATTCAAAACTTTCAAGACTTTTCAAGTCTTAAATTTAATGAGAACAAAACAAATGTATTGCTTATAAATACTAATAAAAAAGATCTAAATAAAAAATACCATAAATATATCTCTACCGATAATATAATTAAATACTTGGGAATTATAATAACTAACAACCTAGATACTACAATTGAAACAAATTATAAAGAGACCTTAAATAATATTAAAAATCTAATACAAAGATGGAATAAATTCTTCTTTTAATGGAAGAAAGGCTTTATATAATTAAAATGATCATATTTCCAAAAATTCTTTATGTCATACAAGCTTGTTCTTTACCACCAGCTAAATCGCACCTAAAACAATTAAATGATTTAATGGTAAGATTCCTATGGTATCCAAAAACAAGGATAGCTATGAAGTATCATCTAGATGATTGGGATATAGGTGGCATAGGTTTACCAGACATAGAAATATATTTGCATTCATCCATTATTAAAACAATATCATTATGGCTAAATACAAAATATACATCAAAATGGAAGCTAGTTCATGAGAGAATCTGGTTAAAATCAGGATTTGTAGTAGCAAATAAGTATACAGATTTCATACCAAACAATTTTCTATGGCTGATGAAGGAATATATGATGATGCATAAGAATAAAAATATAAGTTCCAAATACATTACTTTTATACATTAAAAATTTTCCAAAATCTTATTAATAGCAATCCTGATATTAAAGCATGGTCATTTCTTTTATATCCAGTAGCGTACACACAAGGTAATATAATAACATTTAATATGGAAGTAGTCAACATGCTTAAAGAAAAGGTATTAATATATTGGCATCAATTGCTAAACTCTGGAAAACCTCTGACAATAGACCAGATTAAACAGAAATTAAATATGGAAGATAGTTTGTGGTTACATGTACAATAATTAAGACAGTATATATTAAGCAAACAAGAAACAATGCAACCATCAATAAGACAAAATGTTCCTAACCTTATAGAACATATAATATTACTAACAAATCAACCCATTACTGGAAAGGGATACTTATCATCTAGTTATAAAACAAACAAAAAAATAAAAATGCATAATAATGACAAAATATGGAATTATTATAGATCAGTTAATGGACATGTGCCAAATGACAGAGATAAAAAACTAATTCTTCTCTCTCCAAAGCAGACATCACTTTCATTACATTGGAGACTTTTACATGGCAATTCATACACAGATCTTATGTAACCCCTCATAAAATGGAACTTATGTTTAAGAAAAATATTGGCTGCTGGAGATGTGATTTATCAATAAAAGCAGACTGGCAACATATGTTCTATGAATGCCATTTGATGAAACCATATTGGGATAAAATAAATTATTTTCTGCAAATGGTATTCAATGATAAATTCCAGATTTCCAAATCTATTATTTTGTTTAATGCACCTGTACCCGACTGTGTGCCAAGAACAAAATATGTAATCTTATGGACTCTCCTAGCTATTGCAAGGAAGAACATTACATCAAACTGGAAATCCAAAGCTTCTCCAACTTTTAAGCAATTCATGAATATGGTGTCAGCAGTATTGCAATTGGAAATGAACACTATTAAAGGAAGAACTGAAAGAACTACATCATTATATGTAGCATGGCAAAAAGTAACTGAAATACTGGAGAATAATGACTGCAGCAGATTATAATCAGGAAACAATTGTATAGAAAGTCAATTATATGTCAACAATAGACACCCTTGTAAATACTTTATTTTGGTTTTAATGTTTGATATCTGTTTAGAGGTTTTAGCCTACCTTTTTAAATAATTTGTAAATACTTCATTGTCATAAATAACCTGCATTCATGTTTTCTTGTTTTTGGAAATGAATAAAAATATTTAAAAAAAAAAGAATCTCAATGGCAACACTCAGATCTGCTCGGAACTACAACACAATGGCACTACATTTACCAAACCAACTGATATTAGCAACATCCTGGCAGACAGGTTCAGTGCAGACTTTACCCCCCTCCACCCCCCAAAAAGCCCATCTCCATACCAGAAGATTGCAAATCCTCTGTAATCATGGATGCACAGGTAAAGACTGCACTCTCCAAAGCCAAGAACACAGCATTCATGGGACCAGACAACATCCCAGGCTGCGTTCTACATGAACTACAGAACGAACTGGCACCCCACCTAAGTACCATGTCCAACCATAGCCTCACTTCAGGCTTTGTGTCTATGGAATGGCGCACAGTGATCGTTATCCCACTTCACAAAGGGGGTACCGCCACTGACCCCGGGAACTACTGCCCCATTAGCCTGACGAGCCTGGTCTGCAAGACCATGGAACTCATCATCCTGGAACTTATAAACAAAGACATATGTAACCTCCAAACTCTGGACCCCACTCAGTTTGGGTTGTTAAAAGGTAGATCATGCCTTCTAAATCTGATTGACTTTTTCAAAGCAGTCACCATAGCCATAGACGAGGATAAGGTGGTGCACACAGCCTATCTCTGTTATTATAGATAAACTCACTGGACTAGGCATAAATCCATATGTCACAAGATGGGTGGCCAACTGGCTCACTGACAGAACCCACACAATGAAAGTAGCCGACTCCAAATCGACTTCTGACCAGTGACAAGGGGAGTACCACAGGGTTCGGTCGTGGGTCCTCTCCTGTTTGGTATCTACTTCTCTGAAGTCCAGACTAATACAGCTGGTCTCTGGCTAATGAAAATCACAGATGACTGCAAACTAGGAGCCATGATAGATTCACCTAAGGATGTGGACATTCTACAAAGAGGCCTCACTGAGACTGATGCTTGATGTCAAAGTCATGGCCTAAAGCTCAATGCCAAGAAGTGCATTGTCATCCCCTTTGGGAAAAACACCGTACCCATGAAACACCACATAGGCGGTAGCCTACTAAACACCAAAAGTGTGATAAGAGACCTTGGGACACAGGTGGACAGTAGTCTCTCCTTTGATAATCACGTTGCCACAGTAGTCAGAAAATTCTTCTACGTGGCACACCTCATCACAAAGGGGTTCTCTCATCCCTCATCAGACTCATTATAGAGTAGAACACCCTGTTTGGCATGTACCTTGCAAGACATCTGCAACAACTAGAAAGCTCAGAGAAATACCTCATTAGTAGGATTACCGGCCTCAAACAGATGCCATACACAAACAGTCTCAAAAAACTCCAGTTCTACTCCATTGCATATTGCTGACTCAGAGGCGACATCTGCCTAACATACAAAGCCATGTGTAACCCAGATCTGATGGACATGCTACACTTAAAGAAATCCCAATCTGTCTGAGCCACATGCTCCAGGGACCTAAACCTTGTCACCACAATAAACAGAACATGCCGGAGGGATAGATTCCTATCCCAGAGACTTCCCATACTCTGGAACAGGCTACCCATTCATGTCAAACAGAGCTCCTCATTAGCCCTCTTTAAGAAAAATCTTGACAATTGGATGGGAAACAGGAAATTCACCCTGGGGATCACTGCTGTGGTGCTTCTCAACAGGGGCACAGGAAAATAATTTTCTTGAGTGGTGAAAGCTAGGGAACCTCATTTGGATAGGCTTATATAGGTCTTAGAGTCAATAGCCTAGTACATATCTATGAACCTATGAACCTATGAACCTAAGGTTGTGGACATAATTGTAAAATGCCTTCTGGTCATTCTTAGCTTTGGAGGCTATTTTTATCTGACTTTCTGCTTTCAGAGACTTGAATAGTTCCCTGATTCACTTGTTTAGACTAACAAAGAACTTTTTTGCTCTATTGTGCACATTTCCTCTTACTTCTCAACAGGATTTTCTTACTTTTGTTGTATAACCTATTAATACCAAGTGTAGATCAATATGTTTGTGTACCTTTAAGAAGCTTTCTAGGGGCTTGCACAAGTGTATAAATATTGAGCACGTGCGAGCCTGACTGCCATTTTGCAGTTAGCTGTTAAGATGTAAGCATGTATGTCTGTGTGGTCTGTTAGTTAATCAGTTTGTTTATATTTTGTACTGCTGCTATCTATCATGATGTGTTTCTTTCTAATAAAGGATATAAATGAACTACCCAGCCTTTTTGTCCTTAATGAGAAACAAGACGAGTGACATGGCGCCAGAATGGGACCCAGAAATCTAGATTCAGGACTAAGAAGGCACTCAGTTAAAGGTGGAAGGATACAGAGGAATGGTTCATACCCGCTGCATGTTTAATTCACAAAAACAGGTCAAAAACCTATTTCAGGTATCAAAGCTTACTTAAATGATTTCTTATTAGCAAAATACAAAACAAAGCACTCAGAAACTGTGACATATTGAAAAAATATTCAAATAACTATGGAAACTGTTTGAAATAAAGTCCAAATCTCATAAAAATGTATAAAATAAGGACAATGATGGCATTTTTTAAGAAGTAGCTCATAGCACATACTTTCTTGCATTAATTAAACCTATTCAAGATATCTGAACTATACAGAGCATTTGCAAGTTTGTGCAGTATTACAGTACAGTTATTTTGCAAACTACAGCCATTTCAGAGTTTATTGTGCATTTCAATGTTCCTACAATTACTGGCTGTGTGTACATGTTCCTTTATAATTACAAGAGACATAGTTTTTCAGTGTTTTTGGGCATACCTTGTTGGCATGGCAGACGGATTTCGAAAACCAGCTCCACTAGTTTTTGATAAGAGTCTATATCCAATAGTCAAAGTTTTATAACTTCAAACACGAAATGTATGAACCATTCTGTTTGAAGTTACAAAACTTTGACTATGAATTAAAAAACAAAAAAAACAAGGAAAAACAAAATAAACTGTTGTAAGCAGGGGGGCAATCCCCCCTGCACCCCTACACCCCCCGCTACTTAAATATACCAACTCCACAATCACACCTCATTCAACAGAACTAAAACTGCCCCAACAGAGATTTCCATTGAAATGCTCAAACTTGTACTAGTTCGAACTTATGATCTCAACCATATAAGGTTCGAACTTGTACAAGTTCGACTATGTGATAAGAACCCTTAATGTTGCAGAGAACTGGAGAGTGTTTGAGCAAGAATATGATATTTTCATACAAGCTGCATTTTCTGATAAAGATGACCATGCAAAGAGATTTATTCTGCTTAATTTAGCTGATTCAGAAGCCATAGAAAGAGACCGTTTGTTTGTGTATGCACCTGCTGTATTTGCAAGGGAGTGGGGGAAGCCATCATATAGTGGTACCGGCTGAGTCAAGGGAAGACCTCGTGTGCTTATAATGTAAATTTTGTGAAATGTGTAATCCCCAAACAAATATTACAATGAAAAACACTTACTTTACACAAGAGATCAAAAGCCTGGGGAAATGTTTGAAGCATATATCACAGCTTTGTTTCTCATGGCTAAAAAGTGCAGATTTGATGATTTAAATGATGAGTTTATAAAAAACAAACTTGTGTGTGGTATTAAAGATGTTTCTGTGAGAAAGATTTTGCTATGTGACAGTGATTGAACTTTGAATAAGGCCATTGAGATTTGTCAAATATATGAGATCACAGAAAAGCACAGAAATATGCTTACAAACGAGAAATGCATGCTTGCAGTATCTTCTAATGCTCATGTTGATAGTATGTAGCACATGGTTAAAAAAACAGGCCCAAGCACATGGCAGCAACTGTAAGCCCTGCAACAGTCACTGGGAAACCCAGTACCTTTCTAGCAAATTCCAGAGTGTGCACAGTCTCAGTTAAGCACAAGGGTGAATCAGCAAACTCAAAGTATTTGCCTCTACCCAGTTTCATAGACAACTGTCGTAATTGTTGCCCAAATCATGAACCTAAACGAGAAAAGTACTTAGCTTTTCATCATCAATGCCACAAATGCAATAAGTGGAATAATTTCAAAAGGGTTTTGCAAATCAAATAAGGGACATTCTTTTATTAAAAGAGAACATTCAAAGAGACAAGTTGATCAGTTGGAAAGCTATGACCCTTCTTGTTATGTTGCTGGTGTGTCTGTGCTTAATGAAACAGTCAGTGCAGTAGATTTATGGGCAAAGAATGAAGTATTTTGTACTGTTCGGATAAACAGAAAACCCATAGAGCTTAAGGATGACACAGGTTCAAAGTCCAATGTTATGTCAGCAGAAACATTTGCTAGAGTATGTGCTGGTGAGAAGCTTGATTTGGCAAAGTGTGTGAAGCTTGTTGCTTATGGTGGTGAAGAAGTTCAAGCCAAAGGTTCAGTAGTGCCTTCATGTTACTCTGCTGGGATACTCTGCTAGGAATAGCTATGACTTGCAATTTTATGTGGTCAAAAGGCATGTACAGTCATTGTTAGACCTCAGGGACAGTCTGAAAATATGACTATTTTCATTTAATAAAGAACTCCATCATGTTAGCTTGGAAGACCACTGTTCTAATTTCACCCCGACTATTTTTTCTACCTATGCTGATCTTTTCGAAGACAAACTAGGCAAACCACCAGTTGTGTATTCCATGAAGTTAAACCCTGAAGTCAGCCCAGTTGTCAGCCCAGCCTGGAAAGTTCCAGTAGCCATACAGAACAGAGTCAAAGTTGAGTTAGATAAAATGGGGCTCAAGGTGTAATTTGTCCAGTTGAAGAACCAACAGAATGGGTATCCTCCGTGGTCGTGGCTCATAAGAAAAACTCAGATGATATCAGAATATGTATTGATCCACAAGATTTGAACAAATCACTAAAAAGATTGCACAGTTGAAGAAGTTGTTATTCTTATGCCACATGCCACTGTGTTTTCTTAGATGCAAAGAGTTCATTTTGGCAAATTTTGCTTGATAGAAAATCTTCATTTTTAACCACTTTCAGTACTCCTTTTGGCAGGTACAGATTTTTGAGAACACCATTTGGGATAAATTCTGCCAATGAAGTCTTCCAGCATGCCATGGAACAAATTTTTCTGTGCATCTGTGTGCTATTTTAGCAGATGATATTCTAGTAGGAGGCAATGGTGAAGCCAAGGATGACAGAAACCTTATGAAGGTTCTGGAAAGAGCATGTGAAGTGAATCTTAAGCTGAATCCTCAAAAGTGCAGATTCAGGCTATGAGGAGTTACTCATGTTGGTCATTTACTTACCAGTTCAGGCTTATGTAAAGATCCTTCCAAGCAGACAGCAATTCTTGAGATGCCATCTCCAGACAATGTCCAAACCCTACAACGTTTTCTTGGCATAGTTAACTACCTAGGCAAGTTCATTCCAGACTTGAGCAAACTGTCAACACCGCATAGAGAACTGACATGTAAAGATATATATTGGTCATGGTTCGAACAATACCAATGAGCATTTGATGTCTTGAAACAGAATTGCCAGTCCACCAACTCTCAGATACTATGATGTTCACAAACCAGTTAGTCCTTCTTGTGATGCTTCAAAATTTGGTTTTGGTGCAGTCATTCTTCAAGAGGTTAGACCAGTAGCCTATGCATCCAGAACTCTAACCCAAACTAAAATGCAGTATGCAAATAGAAAAAGAACTCTTGGTAATTGTATTTGCTTGTTCCAGTTTCCATGATTATATTCATGGTAGACCTATCCAGACTGAAACAGATCACCAACCTCGAGTCACTATTTTGAGAAAGTCTATGCATACAGCTCCAGACAGATTGCAATGCATGATGCTCAAATTACAAAAGTATAATTTCAGTCTCGTCTACACAAAAGGCAAAGTTATTTCTCTTGCAGATACATTATCCAGATCTCCCAGAAATACTGCTGAACAGCATGAAAATGACAAACTTGATTTTGAAGTCATGGCAGTGAGAAATTTTTTCTTCCACACATCCTTATTAGCTTAGAAGGCATACAGCCATAGATCCAGTTCTTCAGAAGTTAAATCACTTTATCAGTCAAGGATGTCCATCAAAGCAGTCTTATTTACCAGTAGACCTGCAACTATATTTTCCTTACAGAGATGAGATTTTGTTCGACAATGGTATTATCATGAAATGTCCAAAAGTAATTGTTCCAAAGTCCTTATAACAAGAGTATATTACCATCTTGCATTATGGCCTCTGAAGAACTGATTTCACCAAAAGAAGGGTGAGTTGACTAATATTTTGGCCTTCTATGTCAAAGAATATTGAGAGAGTACTTTTATCTTGTAGGACCAGGACATGCTGGAGGGATAGATTCTTGTCCCAGAGACTTCCCATACTCTGGAACAGGCTACCCATCTATGTCAAGCAAAGTTCTTCAGTAGCACTCTTCAAGAAAAATCTTGATGAGTGGATGGGAAATAGGAAATACACCCCAGGGATCACTTCTGTATCTCTGCTCGACAGTGGCACAGGAAAATAACTTTCTTGGGTGGCGTAAGCCAGGAAACCTTGTTGGTTAGGCTTACGTAGGCCCTCGGGCCGATAGCCTAGTACCTACCTATGAACCTATTAACGTATGTACTGTTTGTAGTAGTACTAAGCCACATCAACAGAAAGAACCATTTCATCTAATCCAGATTCCTGAACTACCTTGGTCGACAATAGCCACCGAGATTTTCAAGTGGAATGGTCAACCTTATTTGGTGTTAGTAGACTCTTATTCAAATTGGTTTGAGATTGACCTACTTCCTAATCTTGCATCCAATACTGCCATTACTAAGACGAAGTGTCATTTGGCAGTCTATGGTACCTGCACAAAGTTATTTCTGACAGTGGTACACAATTTACAAGCCAGCAGTTCAAAAGATTTGCTGAAGAGTGGGACTTTACTCATGTTACGAGTAGCCTTGAGTACCCGCAGTCAGATGGTTTGGCAGAACATGCAGTTCAAAGTGTGAAACAATTACTAGAGAAGTCAAGACGAGACAATAGTGATGTTTTCTTGGATCGCTTGAATTTCAGAAATGTTCCTCATGATAAACATCTTGGTTCACCTGCAAAGCGACTTTTGTCGAGACAAACCGGAACCACACTACCAATTAGTAGTTCATTATTGGTTCCATGTGTCAAGAACAACAGGTCATTGAAAGCCTAACTGTTAAAGAAGCTCCCATTCCAGAAGTCCTGTTATGACAAGACCAGCAAATCACTCAATCCATTATGAGAAGGGGAGATAGTGAGGATGCAGACATCCAAAGGTGTTGATCAGATTGGTGTCATGAAAAGTGTATGCCCAGAGCTGAGATCATACATTGTGGAATCGCAAGGAGCAGAATTTAGACAGAATTAGAAACATTTTTTTCCTGGTGTTCGAGCCTGTATTGCAATATCATAAATGCAAGAAAGACTCTATATCCCAGAGTGAGTTATCCAGTGTTCCAGTTCCAGAGGACATTCCAATAAATATCCCTGTTCCTGAGAAGAGTCCCGAAACTCCTGAAGCAATATGTTCACCGACTGTCCCTGTTGCTAAATCCAGTTCTGATTGCTATATTACTAGATCAGGTCACATTTCTAGACCATGTTCCAGATACACTGCAACTTTGACATGAATGTTGTGTTTATTTCTTATTGTTTGGACAATTGCATGTTTCTTTTCAAATGTCATTATACTGTGGGCAATTCATTAAGGTGGGATGATGTAGATCAAGATGCATGTATACCTTTAAGAAGTTTTTTAGGGGCTTGCACAAGTGTATAAATATGCGAGCCTGACTGCCATTTTATAGTAAGCTGTTCAAATGTAAGCATATATGTCTGTAGTCTGTCAGTTAATCAGTTTGTTTATATTTTGTACTGCTGCTATCTATCCTGATGTGTTTCTGTGTAATAAAAACATATAAACAAACTACCCCACCTGTTTGAGAAACAAGACGAATGATACCAGAGGTCTACCAGGGTGGTATGTTTTTGCTGTTTGACCTGGGTTTATTTTAGTCTGGTACTGCTGTTTCTGTGAAGTTGTTTATATAATGGTACTGGGCTTTTGTGTATGTCCCTGCATAGGTTTCTGTGTTTTCTGCATTTGGGAGAGCTTGAAAACTATGCCGTCCCGTAATAGCGGTTTTTGTGGTATTGTATGAGGAAGTCAGGAGTGTCAGAGAAGTATGTAAGAGTGGGGCAGGATATGTACGAGGGTAGTGTGACAGCGGTGAGGTCTGCAGTTGGAGTGACAGATGCGTTTAAGGTGGAGGTGGGATTACATCAAGGATCAGCTCTGAGCCCTTTCTTATTTGCAATGGTGATGGACAGGTTGACAGACGAGATCAGACAGGAGTCCCCGTGGATGATGATGTTTGTAGATGACATTGCGATCTGTAGTGAGAGTAGGGAACAGGTGGTGGAGACCCTGGAGAGGTGGAGATATGCTCTAGAGAGAAGAGGAATGAAAGTCAGTCAGACTAAGACAGATTATATATGTGTGAATGAGAGGGAGGATAGAGGAATGGTGAGGATGCAGGGAGTAGAGGTGGCAAAGGTGGATGAGTTTAAATACTTGGGATCAACAGTTCAGAGTAATGGGGAGTGTGGAAGAGAGGTAAAGAAGAGAGTACAAGCAGGATGGAGTGGATGGAGAAGAGTGTCAGGAGTGATTTGTGACAGACAAGTACCGTAAGAGTGAAAGGGAAGGTCTACAAGAGGGTAGTGAGACCAGCTATGTTATATGGGTTGGAGACAGTGGCATTGAAAAAAGGTAGGAGTCAGAGCTTGACGTGGCTGAGTTGAAGATGTTAAGATTTGCACTAGGTGTGACGAGGATGGACAGGATTAGGAATAAGTATATTAGAGGGTCAACCCAGGTCGGAAGGTTTGGAGACAAAGCCAGAGAGGCAAGATTACATTGGTTTGGACATGTGCTGAGGAGGGATGCAGAGTATATTGGGAAAAAGATGCTAAGGATAAAGCTGCCAGGTAAAAGGAAAAGAGGAAGGCCTAAGATAAGGTTTATGGATGTGGTGAGAGAGGACATGCAGGTGGTTGGTGTGACAGAGCAAGATGCAGAGGACAGGAAGAAATGGAAACAGTTGACCTGGCTGTGCGATTTCTAACGGAGCAGCCGAAAGAAGAAGAAGAAGAAGAAGGACGGGTTATTTCAAAGGAGACCACTTTGTGATCTGATGTTACCAGTGAGGACTTCTCACTGGGGGTACAGCATTCTCCCATTTTGGTATTACCATATCTAGGATATTTGTTTCCCTAGTGGGATTGCAGACTAGCTGCTGCAGGACATTTGAATTTACAAAGTCAAGAAATCTTCGGGCCTGCATGTTAGTGGTCATATATGCCTTCCAATTAATGGAAGAGTCTAAAATCATCCATGAGTATGATATTGGGCTAGACAGTGAGTGATTCTAGTAACTTCAGGTATGATGTTTGAGTTTCCTGGTTCATGGTGAGGGGACCTGTGGTTAGCAAGAATCTGGTAATGGATTAGTTAGACACAGAGTAGTTCAAGCATGTTATATTGTCTGACCAGCCTTGAGGTGTGCTTATCATTTATGTAGATAGATGCAACTCTGCCTTTTGCTCTTTGGTTGGAATGTATGAAAGGCATTATAGCCATGCACTGTCAAAGTGCTTGTCATGGTGTTGAACCATGTTTCAGTAGCTGCACAGACATCGAGAATGTCACCAAAGCCCTGGATGAAGACAAAACAATACATACAGCCTATCTTGACTTAGCCAACACTTTTGACACAATCCCCCAGTCAGGCATCATTAAGAAACTCACCCACCTGGGAATTAACCCAGTTGTCACTAGACAGGTTGCCAACTAGCTCACTGAAAGAACACATACAAATTTGGAGATTCTGCCTCTAGCAGCAGACCACACGGATCTGTGCTGCACCACCTACTGTATGGAATCTATTTCTCAGAAGTCCCTTATAACTAAGTCTACTGTATCAATAATCAATATGATGAGTATCGCATAACCTTTAAAGAGAGGAGAAACAGATCCAAGAAATAATGGAATATCTTGCTCCTTAACTGTAAGCATTCTACTTTCCTTATTAGCTGTTCCAGATCCAAGAAATAATGGAATATATTGTACCCTAACTGTAAGTATTCTACTTTCCTTATTAGCTGTTCCAGATCGAAGAAATAATGGAATATATTGCACCCTAACTGTAAGCATTCTACTTTTCTTATTATATGTTCATACTAGAACTGGAATGTTCGGGTCATGTTAGGTTTTGGCAGAATTTTGAATCCAGCATTAATATTAGCATGCTTAAATGATATAGGTTGAAGATAATGATTATTCTCTGCAAAATCCAGTTCTTGCAAGCAGATCACATTTGTACCAATAAACTGTAAATATTACCTGAGATTATTGCTTTTTACAATTAATGTTTTGTAAAGCAATCAGAATTCATTCGGATAAACAAAAATAACACAGCTACCCATTACCTAAAGAGGGATGTCACCCCTCCATACCTCCAACATAAAGACGAAAAGAGGGAAACTTTTATTATAACAAGAAAAAGAAATCACATTCCAGTGAAAAATTTCCAAAGGGAATATCCATCAATTTATGGTACTAGTATTATGGTAACTTCAGTAATCTCAGTTCTGTTTCTGATTCATTTAGATTGAGGAAGAGCAAAGAAAGAAATCTGGATGCAACCTGGAATGTAGAAAAGGAGTAGAAAACTTGAAATTTTTTCTTTCTGCATATAAAATGCAAATGTCAAACATTTGGATTATACAGAAACAAACATTTTTTTCCACTTGTAGGTACTGCCTTTGACAAATTCTCAAAAATAGAAACTGACAGCTGGTTAAATGTTATTCTACACTGTTTTAAGGCAGTCTGCAGAATAGCATTCTGCTGTTGCAGCTCTCAGTTTTCATATTGCAAGTTTATTTAGCTTCTGCCATGGAATCCTACTTGTTTTGCAATTCTTGTAAAAAACATTTTGAGCAGCCACAACTGTTTTTAAACTTATAATTTCTTTACTCAGCCTTTGGATATTTTACATTTTCAAATTTGTTATCTGCTTAATTATAAAAGCTAAGGCCCAGAATGGTGTTCCTGAAATGTGTTCACTACTCCCATGTATATCATCTGTTGATAAACTATAACTCATGTTTACTCTTAAATCAACATTTGGAGGTGAAAACGTTTCAGTTACACCACTGTTTTCATTCATTAAGAAGTGCACATTTTTTTGTTTGTTTGTTGAGCAGTACCACAAGGATGCAGTAGGAGTTTTCATTGTTTTCCAGGCTGATAACATCTGAGCTTTGTTCCCTCCACTTCCTACTGTCCTGAATTCACTAAAACCATTCAGTCTAATGCATGTGCTTTACAAATCCAAAGTAGCAGGAAGCCGGTCATAATATTCTGCAATGTCAAATCCAGATGTAATGATGATGTAGCCATCATGGAACACAGAGCAGTGCAATGTAAAATATTTGTAATTAAGTCAAAAAAACTAAAAATAAAGAAAAACACTCCCAAGCCATAAAAAGAAAAGAAGAAGAAAAGTTGGACATCATTGCACCCATAGATGAACAGCATGCTGACATGTGGTTTCCCATATCTTTAGTTTTCATGATGTTTACATTTCTTAATGTGTAGTTTTCCATTTTCTGTATTTTTTTAATTCTTTTAGCTGTAGACAAGTAAGATATTGATGTGCCTAACATGTCATCTTCTACACTTTTGTGTCTCCATTTTGGAGCCACAGCATACCTCTCAATCTCTTAGCACAAAAAATCTGGACAAAGTCTGACAGAATGGGAGGAAAAGGCTTAAAAATAAGGACAGATTTTAAATATTGCTCTTATAAACTTAGCAAGTTGCAAGAATAACAGTATTTGTCTTAGCATGCATTTTTCTGGAGGATATAAATTCTGAAACACAAATGTATATCATTATTTAATCACTTCAGTCCCCAGATCATCCCAGTGATTTGCCAGAAAATCACAAATTTTATGAGGAACAGACCAAAAATATGAGGCAAAAATCTGGACATTCTGCAATAATCTGGACAGTTGAGAGGTATGACTCTCGGATTCCTGAATAAGAGAAATATCCAGCTCTCATTCCTAAATTGTTACTGCTTTCTAAAGCATTTACACATTCCCTAACTGTAACAGATTTGAAAAAGGGTTGCTAATTGAATACCTTAGAAATGTACCATTTATAACATACTTGCCCTGGTGTTTTGCATCCATACATTCATCCACCCACAACTCCTTTCTCTCATTTTCATGCATGGAGCCAGGGTGTCACTTCAGCAGTGAAAATCATCTAGTGGCAATGTTCACACGTAGCCAGATGACTAGCCCTGGTGTTTTGCATGACATGGCAAAATGTGGCAGATTATCATACTTGTTCTTGATGTATAATTGTTTTTAGAAGTGTGAAGAAATTACTTGCCAAAGTAGCAATTATTTTCAAATTTTTAACAAATCAGCTGTCAATAGCCTGTCTGGATAACACATGTGAAAAAAAATGTTCCCAAGTGTTTATATGCTATTAACATTCATTTGTTAAATATGTGGACCACAGTTTGTAGTGAATTCTATTTATGTTGAATATTGTATCAATGTCTGAACAGGGTCACTGTGATTTATGGTAATCTTTGCTTTAGTTGCATTGTACTCTGTTGGACACAGTTTGCAATTTTTATCAGGTTAGACTCTTGAGAGTTTTTTTTCCCCTTAAAGGTACAAAGTACTGTATCTGCCCTGCAACTCTGTCAGTCTCTTGTGAGGCTGACTTATGTTTTCCTCAGTGATGTCATCTCTGACATAACTGCAGTAACATGATTTAATAGAATTTTTTACAAGTAGCATTTGTTATGTTTAGGGTCTATCCTCTTTCTTCATAGTGATTATGTTTTTTAACTGCTCTGCAGATTTGGCTATTGGCACCTTATGTAAGTCAAAGTTTACGGATAGTACATATCATTGTGGAAAACATTTGTAACATCATTGTTAATTTATTTTAATTTTAAGATGTAGCTATACCTTATTTACTATGCTCTAATTAGCACTACAAACATTATACTGTCTGTCTATTTTTAAATCTTAAATCCTTAATAGCATTAATGTTTTTGTACCTACCTGATCAGAATAGTTGCAAGTTTTTTTTATACTTTTGTTCTTCTTTCCATAATGATATAGTTGCTACATTGTAAGATTTTTTTCTTGTGGTAGAAATAATTTTGAGGCAATTATTTTTCACTCTGCTTAAATGTTAGTGTTGATATTTCACTGCTGTCACATAGTCATTGAAGTGTTGAATAAACAATTGTACTTTGAAAGATCTTGTACATCAAATGTGTTATTAAAAATATATGCCTACATTTGTCAAAGCAGAGAACCGAATACCTATTAACAGTAAACAAAATTTAAAAAATGTGACTATTGATTATGTTTATGAGAGTTTACCAATCTTTCACTGCATTCATCACTGATTGATAGAATGAACTGAACAATACAAGGGATTTACCATGTATTTAGTTCTGATTAGATAATGGGCAGGATTCACAAAGCCTCCGTGTAAGAGTTACAAGGCTTACACGGAGGCTGCAGTTAAACAGTGTGATGTCAGCATGTCATGCATATGCATGAGGGCATGCTGAATCACACCGAAGGCTAACACGGTCCATGGAAGACAGTAGGGGGCGTGTCCGTAGGCCGAGCCCTGCAAATGGACATGCCCCCAGAAGAGTAAAAGTCCCGAAAGTAAACCCCCACGACAGAGTCCGTGTAAATGTGAATAAACACAACACATGCCCCCACAGACTACGTACATAAAATGTAGACATGAACATCTTATATATTTTTTTTTTTAATTGTAAAGATGTTTGCCTGTGGGTGCGCTCATTTGCGCGGGCATGCCCGTAGCTTAGCCACAGTTAGCAGTCAGTGGAAAAGCATATAAGAACTAAATATGCAAAGAAAGTCAAAAAGCAATAGTGTAGCGGTAGAGATGTCGGCTGAAGAGCAGGCTGTCATGGTTCGAGCCCCCACAACATCAATTTTTATTTTTAGTGAAATAAGCACAAAACAAGTCCCTGACATATATGTACACATATAAAATTATATTTTATGTAAAATGTAATGAAATGGGCCATGTATTTTGAAGAAATGTGAGATAATAAAAAAAAAAAAAAATGTCAGATGTGCCTATAGCTGAGCTACAGTCTAACAAGTTGAGTACATCTGCCTGTAGGTGAGCAGTGTTTTAACAGGTATAAAATGAGTGCCCGTAGGTGAGCAGTGGTTTAACAGGTATAAAATGAGTGCCCGTAGGTGAGCAGTGGTTTAACAGGTGTAAAATGAGTGCCCGGGGTTGAGCAGCATTTTAACACGCTGAAACTGTGTGCCCATAGCTGAGCTGAGCATAATATGCGTGCTGACAGCCAAATGACGCGTAAACCAGCGTAACCCATTTGCGCGGAGCTGCACATCGCGCCAACAAGCTAACCGACTGGCAACGTTGAGCAAGCTGTATCAAAACTGCCTTTACACAGACACACCTTCTAGCCTGTGTAGACAGACATAAAATATAAAAAGCAATGGCCAGGTTTGAACCCAGGATACCATGCACCATAGTCAAAGTACTGAACCACTAAACCATGACAGTTACACTTAGAAATGCAGTAATAGCATATATATAGGAATGAACAGAAAGAGGAGCATGACAAAGCAGGTTTTGTGAAGCTGATACAATTCCAAAATAGCCAATCACATATAAGTATGGGAAAAACGGCATATATAAGCCCCATAGGTGGGAATACACAGCATAACCGATTGTAGAACCGACTTGCAGCCAGGATGTCAGGTGTAGGTGAGGGTAGTTGCTTTAGAGCACAGAGGTGGGGCATTGAGGAGTCCAAATATATGGTTTGGCTCCTTGTCCACAATCATGAGGCCCAACTCATGCAGGGCCAGGTCCTGTGGGGAGCATATAGGGCTGAGGCATGGGACCGGTTGGCTCATGATCTCACCAGTGCCACAGGGATACCAAGGACTGGTGAGCAGGTCCATCACCACCATGCGGACCTGAAGAGATGGAAGCAGGACCAACTGAACCGTTGGATCCAGGAGGCCCGGCAAATGCCCAACGCTCCACTACTGAGTAAGTTACATGTAATTATTTATGTAAGAAATTAACCTAGCTGATATTATGGAGATGTGTATTCCAATATTACTTTATTTATATTACAGCTGCAGGTGTCCGTTCTGCGAACCGTCGAACCTATGGCAATAGGCTGGCATGGTTGCGCCACCAGGCAGGTCAGTAATTCTCTCCCTGTAACTGTAAATAAATATATAAGTATGCCAGTTAGCAGAAGAGTGCAGTGTAGTCACTAATTAATAAAATGTGCAAGTAACAGTGTAAGAGGGTTTGCAAGTATTGCTTGATTACAAAAGTGTGATGCAGCCTGTAATCCAAACATAAAAATTAAACAAGTCTGAAATAAAGATGTCCCACCTGTAATATAATAGTACATAACCTGCAGCAGGCTGAAAAGTACAGCTGCAGAAGCTGAGTAAAACACGTGTGAAATATATCCCTGTTGAAATACAGAAACATGACAGAAGTGAGACTGTTGGAACGGATTGTTATAACCACAGGTAAAACAGGTCAATAAAGCATAGAATTAAGTACCATCCTGAATTGTAAAAGTAAAACAAGTGAGAGAGTGTGAGAAAGAGTTATGAATCCACCAATAAAGTAGTAATAACTCCTGAATAAAGTATACTGCAGTCAGTACAGAATGAAATGAATGTGACAGGCAGAACCAAACAGTAACATATTGTTGAAAACGGTACCGCAGCTGGAATGTGCGTCCCAAAATCTGGATATGTTGCTCTCAGTCTGCAATATGCAGATAGTATGGTTGCTGAAATACCAAACATCCACAGTTGTCTATAGCTATATAAAGCAAATGTAGCAGGATGATGTAGCTGAACAGAGCCAGATATGAATGTGTATGAATAAAAATGAAAATGTATATTGATGTAGCAGTAACATTCCTATCACCAATCTGAAGTAGTTATCACATAGGAAACTGTAGGCAGAACTGTAGTGTGTATATAACTGCAGCTATTAGAAATGTACAGCATATGTATTGGTATTTGAAGTTGTTAATTAAATTTTCTTCACCCTACCCTATAACCACATATAATCCATTCCACGTGAAATTGTTATGTGCAATCACAATTAACACCCCTGGACATTTGTCCTGTTGGTTCATACATATTTGCATGTATGTTGATGCATCTGCCCTGTTCATACATCCAAACCTGATGGCCTGTTGACATCAATCAACCCTGCATGTTGTTGGATTGTGTATTGCTGTTCAAATTATGCATGTGTTATGCTTGCTGTTCAATGGTTTGAATATATGGGTGTTTGGTTAATGGGAATACTAATGCATGCTGTTACAACTAATTGTGAATTGTATTGTACTTTACTAACCCAAACTGTCATAACATAATGCAAAACATAGGACGACAGGGAAGGCGGGTTCCAGCGGACCCACCTTTCCCTCCTCAGCTGTCGAGTGCACCTGGCAGTAGTGCCCAGGCTGGACCCTCCTCTGGTGGCCCTGTGCCACCTGCAGTTGGAAGCGCTGCAGGGGATGGGGCTCATCCCCCCTCTGCAAGTGTGGCCGGAGGAGAACATCCACTCAGCCTCCGTAATGTCCGGACTGTGGTGTGTAGGGAGATCCGGGATGCTGTTCTTGGGCCCCTACGCCAGCTTGAGGCACAGGTGGCACAACTAACAGGTGTGCCTGCTGCCCGGCCTACACAGCCCCCAGCACAGCCCCGTCCTGGGTAGTGAAGGCACAGTGGCAACTGCCCATGGGTGGGGATCTCAGTTCCTCTGTTGCCATCTGTGGGCTCATGGGCTCGAGATATCCAAACATCCGTCCTCGTCAATTGTGTAACCCCCCCCACATGTGTCATACACCACCCCTGTATGCGTCTTGTTTGTCTTGTCTGTTAACCTACCCAACCTCCCTCCCCAGTTATACCAACTTCCTGTACCTGACATACCACTCTCACCTGAAAAAAAAAAAAAAGGGGCACTCTGTACCCACAAAGAAATTACGCCCCATACATAGCTGCCCATTTTGCACACATGTCTGCTGGACATGGAAACTGTCAATTACAATTGGCTGTACAACAAGTATTATTGTCCTTACACCTCTCTCAGGGGTGGAAGGTTTCAAATGTCACATCAAATTACAAACATATGCACAGCTGTTGCTGATGAAGAAATGAGCAGCTATGGGCCTTACCTACATCCCTCCTGCAAAACCCGAGCTTGTTTCCCTACTGGCTTACCCTCTTTGTGACCCCTTTTTCACCACTTTCCTGTCTCCCCATTTTAATTTCTTTCAAAGAAATTAGCGTGGGTGCGCGCAAGAGTAAGCACTTTTAAGCAGTTGTAAGCAGGTGTGCATGGAGCAGAATGCCAGTGCGCATGCATGAGCTCTGCACAAACCAGCGCTAACCCGGTTACAACTGCTTAAAAGTGCCTTAGTCACTCTGAATGACAAGGCCTGTAGTCTGCTCAAAAGCAAAATAAAATCCCACTGTCAGTCCCGAACCCAGGACCTTGGAAACTGTAGTCTGCATGACTTACCACTAAGCCATGACTGCTATATAAGAACATTGTGCTACAATAAATATATCATGCAATAGTAGGAATGAATGTAAAGGGAATATAGGATGTGTAGTACACAAAGCATGTAATGTATATTTACTGTCAAATGTAGTGGATTACTATAATAGTAGTGTGTGAACAGAAACAGCCATGCTACTTGGTAGCTAGTAGGTAATAATGTCACTGTAGCACCTTGCAAGCCACACACATACTCACAGCAGGATAATCATTGCCCATACCCCACAACCTCTTACAGCAACACATCTGGACTAAGTAATAAAAAATGTGGAGCAAAGGCCCAAAAACAGGGACACATTTCAAATATTGCTCCAACAAACTTAGACAGTTGAGAGAGTACCAGGTTTTGCATTATGTTGGATGTTTGGAAGGGTATGAAGTCTGAAACTGAAATGTTTGTCACTATAGTCTGACTTGAGCCCTGAGTGATTTGCCAGAAAAAGCTGTTTATGAGATATGGACCAAAATATGAGGCAAAATGTGGACATCCTGCAAATATCTGTACACTTGAGAGGTCTGACACTGTCATATTTGAATAGTTAAGAGCCTAGACATAGCAACAGTGACTGAGTTACAGGGATGCCCCACAGACTCCCTGTGAAATGTACAAACAGTAGGCAGAAAGGTGTTACAACACATGCAATGGTAACTATGAAGTATTGAAAGTATGCACCACTTTCACGTCAGAAATAGTGTAGTAATAGATATGCTCATGCTAACCCACAGTCACAACTGCAGAATACCAGACAATTTAATGGGTGTACCCCACTGATATGTACCATTCCATGAGGCAGATAAAAGATGCACCTGAGAGTCTCTGGGGCCTGCTCAGCAGCATACTCAAATACCCTAATAGATGTCAAGGCCCACACCATGGCCAGACCACACTGCATGCAGTAACACCCTAGCAGATATAGCAAGCATTCCAAGGTGTCAATGTACATGGAAAATAGGAAAGTCACAGCAACACACTACAGTCAAGACACCTAGCAGGCATACAAGTAGTGAATGTAAAGGGCAAATATTGAAGCCATAGCAACAAAGTGCAAGAGCCACTGCTATATACAAGTTACACCACATGTCCCACAGGAAAGCACACACCCACATTAACAGTAGTAGTAGTCTTAGGTATCAGTGTACATACACACTTAGTACAGGAAACTGGAGAAATGAATGGAGAAATGTTAATCTACAACACAGCCGGAAATATGAGAGAGATACTAACCTTTACACTCACAGAACAGTGTCCACAGCATACCAGCATGGTACCTGCCCTTAAACTCTGAAAGGGCTACGCCTATCTCACATACCTTTTTATAGCACTGTCCTGAAATCACAGTAAGAACTGCAATCAGTACACAACTGGCTGCATGCAATTAGCAAATGCTGGCTAACAATTGGTGCAGAGGCCATCACATGGACATATGCAGATACCTACAAAAGCATGCTGTACTCCCAGTTCATAACAAACACAGGTAATGTAATGTAATACTTTAAAAGTCTACATACTGTGAACCCTCCATATGTGTCATTGGTCTGTATCTATATGTATATGAAGATGTGCATAGGGCAGGGGACATACAGCAACTATCAGTGAAGGCTGTACATACATATGTATGTGAGGGCATCTATGTGCACATACCAATGTAGGTTGAATGTAGGTTGTAGTGCAATGTACAAAGTAGGTTTCACAGTTATGTATGTTTAGCAGTATGTTAGTGTGTGTATACAGTTTTGTAAACAAACATGTTGATATACCTATCTATCATATGGATACGTATGTATGTCAATATATGTATGTATGTATATATATATATATATATATATATATATATATATATATATATATATATATATATATATATAATATGCATATATGTATACATAGATAGAGAGGGATGTAGGAATACATAGACAGATGTAGATAGATAGAATATGTAGAAACATATATATGTAATACACACATACAGATATAGATATATGTAGATACATATACATAGACAGACAGATCTGACTATCTACAGATATGACTGTATATGACAATCTCACACTCCCCTGTCCCACCCCTCTGTCACTCTCACCCTCTCTGTCACACCCCCTCTCCATATCTATAGCAATATATGTACATCGATATATATATGTGTATATGTATACAGACATATATATATATATATATATATATATATATATATATATATATATATATAGACATATATATATATATATATATATATATATATATATATATATATATATATATATATATATATAGAGAGAGAGAGAGAGATGTATATATATTCTGAGTGAGGCACATGTGTACAGATGTATTGCAACAGGTGCCTGGTGACAAAGGCATGGAGTGAACACCAGTGTCAAAACTGGAGTACCATACCCCATTTCAAATCACCTACACCAGTAACCACCAGATATGTGATTGGCTGCCCACCACTGCATGTGTCCGGGGTGAACGGGGTCATAAATGTGTACAATAGTCCCCCCAGTGATAGTCACAGTGGCACACTATTCCTGGAATACCTGTACATGGTATGTGTCAGCAGACATGGTGCATCAGCTATGGACATGTAGGTCAGTGTACCCCTCCACACCACACAATGGCTGCCATGGTATGTACCTCACATGACAGCTACAGATATGGAGAAGGACACAGTGACATGTACGACACTGTGACAATGCACTCAAACACATTACCAATGCACAGTGACTGACAACACCACAGAGTGCACACATACTACCCACATAGAGGTTACCACTCCTGGATTTACATACTTAAGTCACACCCATGACAGATGTCCAACAACCATAGTAACACCTCACACCATCCACAACCTAAATGACTGCTGTGTGTCATCCTTGACACCGCAGTAGAGAGCACATGGCAGAGGTACAGGTTCCTACCCACAGATAAGACATACCCTGCAATAAACCACACAGCATTAAGAAGCAAGACTCCCCATGAGTACATGTCACACATACCCCTGCTGAATGTTAGTCAGATAGGTAATATGCCATATGAGTCACCCTGTGTAACTGTTTGACAGGAGCAGGTACCATCACATCACATGTGTCACAATGGTCAGGGTAGCAGAACAGTATGCTGCTGTAGTCCCAGGGGCAATAGCATATTGTATTGTATTGTATTGTATTGTGTTGTATTGTATTGGTATGTAGAGGTGCCTCCTTTGTGGAGTGGAACCACTGCTGCTGTATGCCAGTGTACAGGTACATATCCTGTAGTCAGGCTAGTGTTACATAGCACTCCTCTTGGAGTTCATGTAGCATGCAACCGGGGATACCATCAGGTCCCATTGATGCTGTGTTTTTTGCTTTTCTGAGGGCGGCTCTCACCTGGACATCTGTGATGACAGGGAGGTTACATTCAGCTGGGATAAGTATGTCTTCATTTGGGGGAGAGGGAGGGGGAAAATTGCACTGAACCTGTCTGCCACAATGTTGCCAATATCTGTGGGTTCAGTGAATTATTTGTTGTTGTGTACTAACTATGAGCATATTGGAGGGTTTCTGACCAGGTTTCTAACATAACTGAAGAAGGCCTTGTGGTTATCTGTAGTGTCCCCGGTGATTTCCCTCTCAAAGTTGCCCATGGATGTTTGTATGAGAGAACATAGCTCTTTACTAGTGCTGATCAGACATGCCTTCCCTTTATGGAATTATGCTCTGTCTTGCAGTAGCTTCCATCTTTTGTTATACAATGTCTATGGCTGGGGTCCACCAGACAGGATGCTTTCCCTTTGTGGAGAGTGTCTTGGTCTTATATGGGATTGCATGATCCATGCATTCTCAGAGATGTCCGTAGAAATCATTTGTGAAGGAGTCAGCATTGTGGGTTGTGGCTTCCACTGGCCCAGTGGTCTTAAAGGATACCATCCCAGTCTTACGAAGTGTAAAGTTTGCATTTGAAATGTTATTCACTGTAGTCGTTTGTGCTGGTGGTGGAGGTGGGATATGTATATCCAGGGCAATTAGTTTGTGGTCAGATCACAGTAGTTGATGATGTACCCCATACAGTACCTCGATACAAACCCCCAGAGTGAGGAGGTGCTTTGGACCTGAATCAGTGTTCTGACTGCTGGGGTTTGGTAGTATGTCGTATGGAGTGTGCCAGGTACTGTTGCACAGTTGTTGGCTGAGCACTGATACCTGGCCATTTACATGTGTCTCCACCAATAGACAGACAGATGCTATATATGTGAGATATGTTGTATCACAACAGTCGAGTAGCATGTGTAGTATGTGTGCCAAATTCTGCTGACATATTTTGCTGATATCATTTTATTTCCTTTTTCAGGACCATGGCTCACCAGCGCAATCCAGCATACTCTGCAGCTGAGTATGAGGAAATACACCAGAGCCTGGTGCGGGATTATGCAATACTCTTTTCCTGCACCAGCCAGAATCAGCAGGAGAGGGCTGCACTGTTCCAAGACCTGGTCCGTCGGGTAAATGACATAGGCATGCATAATAGGACATATGAGCAGGTACGACATCACTGCAGTGATTTAATCAGAAATTTCCATCAGCGTGCGTCGGATATCCACAGGCAACAGGTTGCTGCAGGTGGTGGTGTGGCTACACATCCCCCACTCACCAGACTGGAGGGATTACTCATAAGTGTTGTGGCTCCAGCCCACCAACAACAACAACAGCAGCAGACCTGCATTATGATGGAGGCTGGAGCCACACAGCACCATGACTACGAGCATGCAGGTAATATGCCATATGTATAGTTGACTGTTGTGTGCACTGGTAGTTAATGCATGTGTGAGGTGTGTCCTTGGTTTGTAGCTGTCATCATAGTATTTAATGTGCAAGTGTGATATTCTCAATATCAGCAGCTGACCTGTGAAAGGCAACCATTTTACTACTGACCTGTATCATACTCAGTAACAATAGCACAGTTGTGCCCACTGACATTAATTTCCTCACTTCTGCAGGTCCCTCTGGTGTAACAACAATGCAGCCTATCCATGCTGGTGAGTGTGTATTAACAATATCTTTAATAGTCTTGATAGTAATAGTAATAGTAATATTAGGCTCACTTGGTAGTGCTCTGTGTATGCATGCAGGTGTGTCTGAGTCTGTGTGTTGATATCTCGCATACTGAGTAGTGTGCAAGTGTGCAACTGTGTGCAAGTGTGCAACTGTGTGCATATGTGCACCTGTGCACATGTGCATGTGCCCATGTGTGCATGTGTGCATGTGTGCACGTGTGCACACGTGCACCTGTGCATGTGTGCATGTGTGCACGTGTACATGTGTGCATATGTGCATTACTGGTAACATTGTGTAGACATTGTAAACTGTGTTTCCTTCTTCCCTCCCACAGGTTCTGGTGCTGCTCTGGTGTCATGCAGCAGGGAACCTGAATCAGGTGCCATGGGTTCTTATAATGATAACATCTGTGTAATGGCACAGGAAAGTGTGCCAGGGTCTGTCATTGGTTAGCCAATTGACAGTACACAGCTGTCAACCCTATCAATGCGCACAGTCATCCTGCCAATACATCCTTTGTCACCAATGTCCCTAGGTGATGGACAGGATACAGTGGGCATTGACCAAAGTAATGTGGTATCTGTGGCACATGCTTCCCCACACATCAGCCATGGGCATGGCCCTGAGATGGTACCACACAGACAGATGTCCAGGGGTACTCGTGGGAGTATCCGTGGGCATACTGCCCCTGTCAGACGTGCCCACAGAGGTCTTACAACCTCAGCTATGTTTCAGGCTGTCATGCAGGCACAGTCACGTATGGAACGGTACACCAGACAAGGTCTGAGGGAGCTGACAGAATTTCGCATAGCCATGACTGACAGTATGCGTGTCATTGCGGCTGCCATCCGTAATTTCACCAATGTCATAGATGTTGTCAGACATTGTGGGGACATATTAGATCAGTTCCACAACTACATGTCCATGAGCCAGGGCAATGGTGGACGGTTGAGGCGTCGACGTGGGCGTATGCCAGCAACAGCAGCAGCTGGCAGTTATCATGGATGACAACAGGGCTGCGGCCGCCCCCATAGTGCCAGCAGCAGCCCCAGCAATGCTGGGTCTGTGCTGTCATCAGACTGCCCCAGGAGACCACGTGCATGTGGCTCTGGACAGGCCCAACAGGGATCTGTGTCCAGTCAATGAACACCTGCTTCTGATGACAGTACCCAGTCTGGATTGGTAGCAGATATGGTCTGTAGCACCGCTGCAAGGCACAGGTACCGTGTCCGTGGCCAGAGACACTGAGCTGTATGACCTGGCAGGTACAGTCTGTGGCTGTCCACAGGTGGAACTGTGTGCATCCATACACACATGCGAATTGACAACACCTAGGGCTACTGCATACATGCACACACTGCATCAACATTGCCCCACCTTGTACTGCTTTCCCTCACCAACACACATACACATACATGTCAATTGGTGGTATCAGTGGCAGACACAGGCATACCAAGTTCACACCCTGTGCATACGATGAAACTGTGCCACCTCCTGAAATCTGTAACATCAGTGCAGGTACAGGTTAACATGTTGCTGATGCACAGGGTGACTACATAGATGTGTAGTAATAGTATCATGTTGTTAACAGTACTGTGTGCTGATATAATTGTGGGTATATACCAGCATGCCTAATGCAGTAAGGGTATGATTGTCTTGTACTGTTGTCTACACCCATGGTTAGTACCATAGTGTATCATCTGCACATGTTTGCATACTGGTGGTAAGGATGTCAACAGAAGGCCACATGCATAGGTAGCACAGGGGATAAGGTCATGAAAGTATTGATACGCAATGATGGACATGTAAACTGAAAGTGGCATGTTGCCCACACTGGACTCTGCAATGCGGATGTTTGAGGATGTTGATATGTGTGCAGTACTACACGACTGGTTCAGGACACACAGGAGCACCCTAGCACTGCAAGCTCACATCTCATACCATGCTAGACAGCCCCAACACACAAAACTAACTTTCACAGGAGGGAGAGTCCCCATAAATGTCAGGGATACTGTGATGGCAGGACAGGTAGCATACATCCTACTACTGAGTGAAGGCTCAGTGTCTGTTATTTGACGTGTATTACTGCAGGTGTGAGCACCTGGGTTTCCATCCGGTTATTGTACATCCTGACGGTACATGGTCTGTACACTTGTGTGCGCTGAGACTGGACCCTGACCATCTGACCTGTGTATTTCCATGTACATGTGTATAGTGCCTGCATATTTGCACTGTTACCTACTGGAAGTGGTACAGCTTGTTTGTTGTACAATGGACTACATGCAGCCCTGCTTACTGTAGCTTTGTTTGCATGCATGTTTGCTTGCAGTTACCCTGGAACACTGATTCCACCTGCAATGCAGATTTACAGAGCTTCTGTGGATTCCTAGTGACATCTGCATAGCTTACTATATGTATGTCCATGTCTCACTTGGCAGAACGTCACTGTTTGTCCTGTTCGCATGTACGTTGCCTGTGACACATTGCATATGACTTACCTGGCATTTGACCATGTGAGCAGTCATATATGCCAGTGCTAACTAATCACAGGCACTACACCCTCACATACTCACCTTCTGTACCTTGTTCCCCATTGGCCCTATGTGCTGTTAATCACCATGGCAATCACAATACTATGGTAGCATGTGCAAAGGTCACTTGTCAGTCACCTCTATGATACAGCTGTGGAATATGTGAATCATGTGGACGAACAACACATGTGTGAGATGCAACCACATAGCCAAACTGGGGACTAAGCACTCTGAACCCAGTACTGGCATAACCTGTCAGGTGCCATGAAATACTACAGTGACTGCAATACCAGTCTGATGTAGAACTACACTGACAGCAATCCAAACACATGAACACACTGGGGCATTCATGGAGCCTCAGAATAGCATCCTGCCTGAGCAGCAGACACCTCTGCAGCTGGCACACAGGCATACGTTAAGCCGGAACACAGCACCTGCAACACATAGCACACAAATCCTGTGTGCCAAACAGTCACAGCCTGTACGGCTAGACAATACACCTGCTACAGTTGTGTTAGGTACCTTTATTGTCCAGTACAGTGAGGTCCCGCTCACCAGGCTGGACAAGGTGAAGGTCACAGTAATATGCCCGTGGGGCACTATGGTCCACCACATAACACAAGCATACAGGTCAGTCAGAGGCATGGACACATATGACTCAGTCATTGTCCATGCCACTATGGCTGACCTGTGATGTACCTCCCTGGACTACATGATAGGGAACATAGAAGGGCTCTCTGAGCATGTGGCACAGGCTGGTATGACCCTGACCTTGGTTGGCATCATACCCTCACCAAGAATGCTGAAGTATTACTGGATGCTGATGAATTACTGTAGCTACAACACCCTAGCTGAAAGGTTCCTAGCATGTAGTCACTGCATTGCTATGGAACAACTTGTTACCACTCCCACAACAGGTGAAAACATGCAGCACCTGTTCATCAACAACATGTAGACTATATGCCCTGGACCAGATGTGTATCCCTCGCTGCTAGGATGATACCATATACAACTCACACTGTATATACACATACCACATGCAGCACCGCAGAAAACCACAGTCATAATGTTATCCAGTGCAAATACCATGTATTCACATGTGGCAGGTGTCAGACATGGGAACTATTGAAGGTCACAGGTATATATGTGCATTTGGCATACACATACATCATCTGTGTGCATTGCCATTACTGGTTTAATTGATGTCATGCATTATTGTGAACAACAACCCCCACACATGGGCATTCTGTGTGACAAAAACACATGTGGCATTTGTGGAATTCAAAGCCATAACTAACTGTGCTATGACAGTAGTGAGAGACGCAGTAGCAGAGCATGCTATTTGCATTACTGGGAGATTTGCCTTCTTCTGCTGTACTTGTAGGGTGCTGACATCATCTCTGTGTAGAGACTGGAATATGCAGCAGCTGGTGTGTTGTACTGGTTGCCAAAAGGGTCAGTTCTCTCACACATGTAAATGCACACACCCTACTTCCACCCCCCCCCACACACACTTGCAGGATTCAAACCCCTACCTAACTATGTTATGACATTAGTACGAGACGCAGCAGCCGAGCATGCTATTTGCATTACTGGGAGGTTTTACTTCTCTGGCTGTACTTATAAAGTGCTGACATCATCAGTGTTTAGAAAGGGGAATGTGCATCCTGTAGTGTGTTCTCCTAGTTGCCAAAAGGGACATTTCTCTCACACAGAATTGTACACACACTAACCCCCCTCACCAAAACACACACACTGAGCATTTGCAGGATTCAAGCCCCTACCTAACTATGTTATTACACTCAAGATGGATGCATTAGTAGAGCATGCTATTCACATTACTGGGAGGTTTCCCTTCTCCTGCTGTACTTATAGGGTGCTGACATCATCAGTGTTTAGAAAGGGGAATGTGCATCCTGTAGTGTGTTTTCCTAGTTGCCAAAAGGGACATTTCTCTCACACAGAATTGCACACACACACACTGAACATTTGCATGATTGAAACCCCTACCTAACTATGCTATGACACTCCAGATGGACACATTAGCAGAGCGCGGTATTCGCATTAGTGGGAGGTTGCCCTTCTCCTGCTGTACTTATAGGGTGCTGGCATCATCAGTGTTTAGAAAGGGGAATGTGCATCCTGTAGTGTGTTCTCCTAGTTGCCAAAAGGGACATTTCTCTCACACAGAATTCCACACACACCAACCCTGCTCACCCACACACACATACTGAGCATTTGCAGGATTCAAACCCCTACCTAATTATATTATGACACTTGAGGGAGACGCATTGGCAGAGCACACTATCCGAATTACTGGGCATCTGTTCTGCACCTGCAGTATTTATAGGGTGCTGACATCATTATTTATACAGAGGTATGTACATCTATTACTACCTGTCAGGTGGGGGATAGCATATATATGCATTTGCAGCCACCTACTTCAGGGTCAGATATGCACATCAGCACTGGCAGGTTATGTTCTATACCATGCTTCATGACTGCAGGACCTGTAACACACAACACAACCAGTTCAGACCACCCCTCCCACATCCAGGACACACACTTTGCTTCCCTGGGAACAGTGCCAAGATATGACGGTGTTCACATACACCATTCCAGTTGTTAACGTCAGGTACAGGTATATTGTGTGTGGGAACTATTCAGGCCTCTACAGCATTACCCTACAGCCACTACAATTTGTGAGTCCATGTGCTATGGCAGGACCACTCACCACAGCCACAAGTGGGAATACATATTGCACCTGACCATCTGCAACATGGGTACTCACTGTTCCACACCAGAGGTAGACCACCATTGTTGATATCTGACCATACCCACCTTTCCCTCGACATCCATATGCCATCCCCACCCCCAGGCAATGTTGTCACTGCAAACAAAGTGTATTTATCAAAAGCAGACTTTGCACTTGTGAAGACTGGGGTGGAAGACTTCAAAGGACCCATGCTGGGGGAGTATACAGGCCACTCTGCATAATCCTTGACAATTGCATTCTATGAGCATGTGGAAGGTTTGCATTGATCATGCTATCCCAAATATACCCATGACTCCTCCACAACAGGACACCTGTCAGGTGTACACCAGCCATATATGAGCTGTCCAACAGACGGAGTGAGCTAATACATTGCAGAGCAGTAGCCCACAGAGGGAGGACATCTCTGAACAGTACTGGCACGACACTTGAATCCCTCATAATCATCACGACAAAGTGTTGACAGTGAAATTGTCCAGGCACTGCAGATAAGGCTCCCCTCAGTCTGTTACTGATGCCCAGTTACTGTTAGAGGTCCTCACCAAGCCTCTTCCAGCACACACCAACAACATGGATGTGGCATAGCAAATTCAACCCCTGGGATCTCCACTGTGTCCCTGCTTGATGGAGGCACAGCACACTAGCCTCAAACGGTGCCTTATGTGACCTACTTTACAGTGGCACAGTAGCCTACTGTACTGGGGAAGCAGACGCCAAACACACTCTGGCTAAGCTTTCATTCCCTAGGGCAAACAGCCTAGTATTGACCTCTACACCCATATGTTCAATTGTCAGATGCACAATATTTGTTGCTGATAGACTGTTTGTAGGTCTTTATTGCCATAGCATTCCCTGTTTCTATGAACAACTTCTGTATCTGTGGAAGATGTTTGAATATGAGAGGGATTCACTATATCACTTATGTCTCTGTAGTCATTTAACTGTGTGCACTGGGCAGATTGCTGTAATGTGGTTGTTTCCTAGAATAACACGTACAAATACCAGATATGTGTGGCCAACTGCTAAACTGAGATATGGCCTAAGTGTGTGAGCATGCCCAGTTCAGGCTTTCCATGGCATGTTGTCTGACATATGTCTCATTTATCAAGGTGTGTGAGCATGCCCAGTGTGAGCTTTCCATTTGTTGAACTCTGCAGTCCACCACATTTGTGGATGAGTGTGAACTTCAACAACATCTCACGTTTATGGTTGTCTGTTGTGTGTCATGTTGTGTACTTACTGTCCAACTGCATTGTGTCTGAACACAACAGGGATTATACTGTGCCTGCAGGGTTTGCATGGGATACTTTGCATACAGTTGTCAACATCCTTTCATACTGAGCTAACACTGTAGTACCGTATAGTGTACTGGTTCAGTACTTTCACTGTGGTGGACAGTATCCTGGGCTTTAGTCCTATCACTGCTTTAAATTTTCATAGTGAGCACAACAGACTGGTTAGGGGCCAGTTGTGCACATATGAGCATGTTGCATTATGTTCAGATATGGACTACTTAAACCAGGCTTGTCCAACATTGGTAGTGTATTTCATAACATAGGTGGACATTGGCAAACACTAGCGATGTGCCCTAGGCCATTTCTAATGCTAGTCAGAGAGTGTGTTTGTTCTTCGACACACATTGTAACTGGAGTTTGCCATGATATATGTCATGGTTAGTATACTGTGCCTCCGTCTACCCGTGACATAACAGTGATACCCAGGGTAAACCTACCATCTCCCATCCACTCATCAAGATTCCTCTTGAGGAGAGTCGATGAGTGACTCTCTGGCTAACCTGTACTTGGAGTTTACTCAAGAGTGGGGGTGGCTTCTGTGTTATGGATCATTCAGTACAGCTTGTCCTATGTATGTCAGTGCTGGGGTTCAGGTCTCTCATGTGCATAGCTCACTGCCATTCAGATTGTACAAGGTGCAGCATGTTCATTGATTCCTGCTTGGACAGGACTTTATACATCAGGCACAGCTTGCCACTGGGTGGGCAGTATGGCAGTGTGTGGAGCTGCAGTTTGTTTAATCAGGCAACACATGACATCTGTTCAAGCTCTTTGATACTCCTGGTGAGGTACTTTTGGGGTCTTTCCAGTTGATGGAGGTGTCTGCTGAGGTACATCCCACAGGGGCCATTGTAGTCAATTGTGACACTGATGAAGGAAGACTGCAGAGCCACAATGACCTCCCCTGATCTAGATCTGACTACCTTCATGATTAGGTGGGTATATGGTATGTTTCTGTAACCACTACAGCCACATGCTTGTCCAATGCAAGATATCTATCAACTTGTGTCCCCAGGTCTCTTATTACATGTTAAGTACTTAATGGGTTAACACCTATGTGGTAATTAGTGAGCACTTACTGTATATCCACAGGGATTGACTATACACTTTTCTGCAATTAGCTTGCTGACATGGCTATGGCACCAGTTGTCTGTTTCTATGTGTCCCTTTTGTGGGATGCTTGTGTCAGCTGGAGGGTCAGATATGGTGGCCAGTTTGTAGTCCTCTGCAAACTTGTTCAGACACAGTCCTTCCATGTTGGCCTGTACCTATGGGACATATATACCAAACAAGGGAGGTCCCAGGACCAAGCCTTGTGGGATGCCAGTTATATCTGGTTTGTAGTCTGACATGGCTGCAGCATTTCTGACCATGCCAGTTTTGTCCTTGGTCTGGTTTGCAACCCCTCTACTGACATAGGGGTTTATATTTAAGCTGGTGAGCTTATCTATAATGAACACGTGGGGTATTGTATGGAAGCCATTTGCAAGGTCCAGCTAGGCTGTGTGAACCACATTCCCCTCATCAATGACCTTAATGACTGTTTCAAATGAGTCAAACATGTTTAAGGGGCAGGATCTGCACTTAAGAAAGCCACACTGGGTAGGGTCCAGTGTCAGTAGGTCCCCAATATCTTTATGTCTGAGGTACATGCTGATCCTTTCCATAGCTTTGCAGACCAAGCTTGTCAGGATTCTGGGGTGGTAGTTTGCAGTATCCATTCAGGCAACACCTTTGTGGAGAAGGACCACTGTTGTTGTACATTGCTCTTTGGGTACATATCCTGTGGTAAGGCTGACATTGAGCAGTAGTGTTATTTGGCATTCCATTCTTCTTGGAGTCCATGCTGGACTCAGCCCAGGACACCATCTCGTACCATTGATGCTGTGTGTTTTGCTTTGTAGATGCTGGCTGTTACCTCAGCATCTGCAATGTCAGGGGGCCAGCACTCTGCTGGGATAGATATTTTGCATTTTTTTTTTTGGGGGGGGGGGGTTGCACTGCACCTGTCAGGTTGGATGTTGGCAATATGTGTGTGTGTTTGGTATGTTGTTTGTAATATTTGAGTGATTCAGAGCATATCTGTGAATTCCCAACAAGGTTCCTACCATCAGTTAAGAAAGCCTTGTGATTATCCTTAGTGTCCTGTACAATTTGTATCTTCATAGGTTCATAGGTTCATACTAGGCTATCCGCCCTAGGGCATGTATAAGCCTAACCAGAGTGTGTGTGGCTTTCGCCACCCCTTGCTATGTGAATATTATGGCCATTTAGGATTTACTTTACTGTGCCTCTGTCTGGACGTGACACAGTGAAGACCCCCAGTGTACATCTACGATCACCCATCCACTTGGCAAGATTCCTGTTGAAGAGAGTCAGTGAGGGGCTCTGCCTAACATGGAGTGGGATTCCATTCCAGGGTGTAGGGAGCCTCTGGGTTATGTATCTGTCCCTCCAGCACATCCTATTTCATTATGTGTTGAGGTTGACATCTCTCACTCTCACAGCTTCAATGGATTTGGGTATTCTGGGGTGGAGCATGTCCATTACTCCTGTGTTGGACATGGCCTTGTACAACAGGCATGCAACGCCTCTGCGTAGGCAGTATGTGACTGCATACAGCTGAGGTGTCTACATCCAGGCAGAATATGACATATATTTGAGACCCTTTATCCTCTTGGTGAGGTACCTTTGAGGTCTTTCTAACTGCTGCAGGTGTCGGGTAAGGTACATCCCAAATGAGGCATTGTACTAAATTATGGGTCTGATACGAGAACAGTATAGGGGCACAATTACCTCTGTTGACGTAGATGTGAATCCTTTCATGATAAGGTATCCAATCTAGACAGTCTTCCTAGCCATGTTGGCAATGTGAGTGTCACATGACAGGTTACTGTCCACTTGTGTCCCTAGGTCCCTTCTTACTCCTTCCATACATAATGGATTACCACTTATGTGGTAATTTGTGAGTACCTTGTTTGGTATTTGGTGAGACATTCATACTGTCCAGTGACTTCAGGATGGCTGAGTGGGGTTCCTTTGTGTGAGTGTGGTCTGTAGCATGCTACAGACTGTACAGCAGTTTTGCCTATGGTTAGTTGCACATGGGTGGTCTCCAATGCTTCGTGCATTGTCAGTTACCTGGACGTGTGGGTGTCTGTGCTGAATATGGATACTCCCCCTCCTTTTATGTTTTGGTCCAGGTTTTGGGGCTGTAACGCATGATATGAGGTATAACCTGGTAGTGCTGGTGTGCTGTCAGGAGCCTTGCTGCAGGTTTCTGTCACTGCACGGACATCAATGTTCTCCATACTGGGGAGGGCCTCGGGAGCATGCATGTTGAGGTTTACACGTCTGGCATTGGGCAGCATTACCCTTATGTTTCTTTCCACTTATGTTTTCTAGGGGGGTGGGTTAGTCTTTTCAGCCTTGCCTACAAAAGGCTCTATGGAGGTGGCAAGAGCCTTATCCAATATCCAGACACCCAGGGGTAACAGGTGCAAGCCATCCCTGGCACAGCAGTGTGGCTTGTCAAGCATGACATCCCAAGCAGACAGACATTGGATCCCCTTGGAATGACACCAGTAATTGTGCCACTTGTTAAAGCTGATCATTCTGTGTTTGTACTGTGGCATCATTCTTGGTGAGGGTAGGATGCTGCACACGGTCAGTGTCATACCGGCCTGGACTACATAATCAGAGAGCTCATCTATGTCTCTTTTCATGTAGTCCAGGGAGGTACATCTCAGGTCATTCACGCCAGCATGGACAATGACTGCATCATATTTCTACTTGCTTTGGGGTGACCTGCGTACTTGTGTTATGTGGCGTATTGTAGCAGCCTACAGGCAGCTTACTGTACCCTTTCCCTTGTTCAGTCTGATGAGCGGGACAGCAGTGTGTCTGACTATGGATTCACCTATTACAACTGTATCAGGCATGTTGTTTCTCCTTCTGGCCTGTGACTGTTTGGCACACCAGCTTTGTGTACTATGTGTTGCATGTGCTATGTTTGGAGGTAGTGGTTGCTTGGGTGTCTGCTTTGGAGGCCTCTGTTGATGTGGTGTGTTTGTAATTAGAGCCTCCGGGAATGTTTTTCTGTGTTTATGTCTTTGGTTTGCAGTTGTGATAGGTCTATGTGAGACTGGGTTTGTGGTGTGTGTGGTTACCTTCTCCTCCTGACTAGTTTTGACAGTACTGAGTTGAGAGAGCTCAGCCTCCAGTTTGGATAAATGGTTGCATCTCTCACATATATTTGTATTTCTTGGGGGAGGTGAGGGTTGTCTGTGTACATGGGGCAGGTGTAGCATTGCCTCAAGATTCACAGATTCAACTTGTTGTAGTTGGCCTTAGTGGATTGTATGAGTGGACATATTTTATTGCCATACTACTGATCAGAGATTACTTCCCTTTTTATGTTTGCTCTATCATGTAGTAGCTTCCTCATTCTCTTGCATGGTTTGGTAATGGCTGGGGTCCACCATGCCAGATACCTGTGTGTATGGCATTGTGTCTTGGTTTTATTTGGGATTGCATAATCCATGCATTTCTGGCAGTGTTCATGGAATGCCTGTATAACAGGTTCTGAGGTGTGGCCCATATTTTGCACCTGCACAGGGCCTTTAATGGATTCCACATCAGTTTGGAGGAGTGCAACTTTTGCTTTACACATGTTTTTCACTGTGGTTTTCTGGCCAGGGACTGTGGTCAGGATGTGTATATCCGGTGTGATTACTCTATGGTCTGATCTTACCAGTGAGGGATACACTTCTCATCCTGCCATCCAGTACCCATGTTGCTGATTATCACATCCAGTATGCTTACCCCTCTTGTGGGAGTGGTACATTGTTCCTGGGCATTTTGGTTTATGGATTATAGGAACTTTTGTCCTACAGTGTTGGAGCTAGTATAATGCTTCCAGTCTATGTCTGGGTATTTTCAGTCACACAATATAATGTGGTTTGGAGGGCTTGATATATTCATGTATTCCAACATAGGCCAAGTACAGTTCCTGGTGTTAGGATGGTAGTCTGTAGCAGGCTATAAACTGGGAGGCAGTTTTAGCCACTGTTACTTGACCATGGCTAGTCCATGCTGCTTCTTGTTGTGGTACCAAAATGGGGGTGTGGTTATCCTTGACAATTATTGCTAGTCACCCTCCTTTTGTAGCTTGTTCCATATTTTGAGGCTGTACAGCACAGTATGAGGTTTAACCTGGTAGTGTTAGGGTGCTGCTGTGAGCCTTGACCCAGTTTTCTGTTACAGGACAGATATCAACATTCTCCATACTGGGGGAGTTTAGACTGCATGCATCTTGCTGTTTAGACTTCTGGCATTGGGTAGCATTACATCTAGGTTCTTATCCCTTGTGATACCTATGGAGGTGGGTTTGTGTTTTGAGCCTTACCTATTCAAGGCACGCTGTGGGTAACAACAGCCTTTGCCAGTATCCATAAGGCCAGGACTGATAGGTGCACGCCACCCCTAGCAGGTGGAACATCATGTCATGCTCAGCATGTCATCCCAGGCTGGCACACATTGGATCCCCTTTGACTAACAGCAATACTTCAGCCAATTATTGCAATTGATCATCTCATCATCATATTGTGGCATCATGCTTGGTGAGGGTAGGATGTTAGTCAGGGTCATCAAGTTTGCATATACTACATGGTGTTACATTGCTTAACACATGGCATTCATGCCTCAGGTGGTGCTGCAGGGCTGCATCTGTCGGATGCACATACTACACTCCCTGTACAAGTTTGAGAGCAGGTTATGTCATTTTAGGCATCCCTGTTATTATATGAGTGAGTCAGAGAGGGGTATCATTCCCAGGGTTCCTACTGAGCCAGTGTATGTGCTATGCGTTGCCTCTTTGCCAAGGCCAGGGCATACTGAGCACGCTTCCTTCTGCCTACTGGGGCAGGCTCAGGTTGTTCCTCCTCTGAGTCACGCTCTGCCTGTAATGGCCTTGGCAATGGTGGGGGGCTGTTTGGCCTGGCCCTATGCTGGTCCTGCTGCAGCTGTTTTCACAAGATCATATTATGTAGCATAGCACATACCATGACAATTTGGGTACATGTAGTTGGTGAGTACTGCAAGGTTCCACCAGATGTGTCCAGACACCGGAACCATGACTTGAGCAGCCCAAACACATGCTCTATTACATTACGTGTTTGTGCATGTGCCTCATTATGGCGTTCCTGTTCAGGTGTGTGTGCATTTCTGATGGGTTTCATCAGCCACGGCTCCAGTGCATAACCTGCATCCCCCACTAGGTGTCCATGTGGGATGTCTCCATTGGCAAATGTCTCGTACAGCTGCGTCAAATGCCAGATATGGGAATCATGGTAGCTCCCAGGGCAGCCAGCACACACATTCATTATTATGCCCTGGGCATCACACATGACCTGGCTGTTGATGGAAGGGAAGCCCTTGCAGTTTATGTAAGCCCTACCCCGCTCACCAGCTGGTGCTTTGATGTGTATGTGCGTGCAGTCTATTGCACCCACTACCTCAGGGTATTCTGCTATTTGCTGGAAGAGACGCATATTGCTGGCCAATACCTCATGGGCATTGTGGAAATATACATGATCACCGACATGTGCTGACATGGCATCCAGGAACTGGTGCAGTACCCTGGAGGCTGATGTCTGTGATATCCCCATCATATCACCAGTTGGTCTCTGGAAGGTACCTGTTGCTAGTATTCTTAGGCCAACACATACCTTGGTTTCCACTGGGATGGGTTCCCCTCTGTTGGTTCTGTGTGTGAGGCGTGGCCTGCACAGCTCGACAATTTGCTGCAGGAGGTCTCTGTCCACTCTATAGCACTCCACTATCTCCAGCTCATGTAACCCGTGGTAGGTGACCCTGGGCCTGTACACTCTTCTCCGTCTCCTCACTGTTGGTTGTCTGGCACCATTTGCATTGTCACCACCCTCAGCAAGTCGCCTATGTCTCCTTATGACAGCTATGGCAGCCCCTAGCATTTCTGCTCTGAGTTCAGCTTTTTCAGTTTTCACTTCAAATAGCTTACTCCTGTCTTGCAGTGTCTCTTGAGAGAAACATCCTGCACTGCTGTTTGCAGAGTTCTAAGTGCTGGGCTGGGCTACTATTCTGCCTGTGTAATTGCCTGCTTCTAATTGTTTTCACCTGCTAGCTCCAGCAGTATTCCCTGCTAGCTTCCTACTAATTCTGTTGCTTCCTTTTTCCTTTCTGTTTCCTCAGGGGGGAGCAACGCGCATACCAGCAGAAACACGCTCACAGTGGCTTACACGCATACACACATGCTTACACAGTTCAGAATCTACTTATTCGGGTTAAAACTCGTGCACACCAGCGCAAACAGTCTTACAAGTCTGCCAACAGGCTCCCATATGCTCAGTCTGCCTTACACGCACACACACTGCCGTACTCGCGCCTCATGGCACGCACACGTGCACATGCATGCCCAGCAAGAAACTTTGGTGTTGGCAACAGTGTACACCTTCCAATTCTTGACTTTCCCATGCTTATCTTGTGGCACTCCTCTTCCCATGATATGTGCCTGACATCTGTCATGTAACACTGACCTCCAATGAACTGCATTTCTTTCTGCCATTCCCCCCTGTGATGTCACTTATCTCCTACTCTGTTCCTCCCCCTTATGTAACTCTTACACTACTCAGAATGTGCTCATTTGCTATGTGACAGTGGGATTCAGTATCCTAACACTCATTTACATCAGATTGCCTACTAATTCTTAGTTACATGTCTTAGACTCAGCTTCCCCCCTTAGCAACCACTAAACGGTGGCCATGTTGTTTTTGGTCTGCTGGTCCCTGCATTGTAAATCCATGTATTGCATAAAACCCACATTTGTGGGTTTATAACCTTCATTTTTATGTTTTACATAGCGCAGCCCATTTGCGCGGGGCTGCGCTGCGTTTAAACATCGGCGATCACCGAAAAAAAAATATTTATTTCTCATATTTGCATCGGGGTACCTTGCCAATGGCCACATATTTGGCCATTGGCATGCTGCCTGACACATATGCACCCTTTATTTGGTGCTGACATGGCTCTATTGTGTTATTTGTAGAAACGTACTCAGTTGTCAACTGAGTACATTTCTGCAGCTAACACGGCTCTTACACGGGCTGGTTTGGGCTTCGTGGATCGCTAATCTACCTCATTTGCATGCCTTTCGGCTGCAAGTGAGGTGATTAGCATATCCACGCCCAGTCCGTGTAAGAGACATTTTAGCTGGTCTCTTACACGGAATTTCGGGCTGTTCCTGGATCGCGAGGGCTGCATGGAGTCTTACACTACTCTTAGACTCCGTGCAAGCCTTCATGAATCCTGCCCAATATCTAAGTGTTAACATTATCTAGTAGGGGTTTTATTAAACAAAAATAACTGAAATTGTCAATAGAACATGGTATAGCTAATATAAATGTTAATATTATAAGTCTATCTGACCAGATAAAACACCTTGAATGGATCAAACTGTTTAGCATCCATTACTAAGTAAAGATGAATAAATGGAAGGGAATTCATTGTAAAGAGAATAACAAGAAAAAATATGGTAAAGGTGTGGCAAATAATACCAATGTACTCATAACTTTAGTTTGAAAGGGAGCTAATGAAGGCAACAGTAATATCTTATTCAGTAAAAGTCTGAGCAGAATATATTTGGTAAAAGCAAAATGAATAAAATAAAATATATCATTTAATAGAATGAAAATAAAAAAATGCTACTATTACTAGGAGGACAAAGAAAATAAAATGACAAAGAATTTTGGAATATACCTGAATCAAAACAAGTTGAGTTAAATTCATTGTTTGAAATTGTACATGAAAGCCTAGGTGTACAAAACATCGACATAGGAACTTATCCTTCACACACCACCTTGGTTATCAAAAATTCTTTATTGATAGGGAATGGTGTTTGTGTTTGTTACAAGCAGGGTAGTAGCTTGGGATTCCTATCAGCATTTTGAATTTTGAAAATGCCAGATTTAATTTCATCGCACTGAAATGTTCGAAATCTGAGAAGAGCAAACTGAAGGAACATCGATTTCTTTCCTAGGGAAAGAAATTGTTGGGCCGTCATCAGAGTTTGCTATTTCCTCCACTATGGTGCGGTCTCGGAGTTGGGGGTGTGTGGGGGCGAAGCCCTCCACTTCTGCCAGTGTTTAAAGTATTAATTTTTTTTTTGCATGGAACACCGATTTCTCTCCCTGAGAAAGAAATTAATGTTCCGTCAGTTCCCTCTTTTGAGATTTTGAACATTTCAGTTCAATGAAATTGCATTCAGTGTTTTCAGCATTCAGTATGCTGATATAGACCCATAGCTTGTTTCCAGGTGATAAAGGGCACTGTATTTTATTACTTGATTCCTCTTATCCTTTTAAGGAAGTTGCAATACATGATGATATAAAATATATCATTGCATCTGATTATTTAATCATGGGAAAGAGCTAGTTTGTTGACATTAATATCAAATTCAGGCTGTCAACCTTATTTTTCACCCATATTCCAAACAGATTTTGCAAAAAATAATTAAAACCAAACATAAATGTGTATATGAATAGAATCTGTACCCTAAAATTCTATCATTTTATATTGGTAGCAATTTCCGCCTGAGAATGGACTGTTTTCACTTCACTTCACTTTTGTGGGGGAAGAAAAGATTGTTTACAGCATCTTTCAAATCCATGTATGGTTCTCACATGTTTCTGGAGGCAATGTAGTAAATAATGCTAGCTGACAAAACAAAAAACATCTTAGTATTTATGTGTACCAATGCCAGAAGTCTAAAGAATAAAATCATTTGTTGGCATATATGGAGCTAATAAATGACAATGCCATAAACATTATGATTGAAACTTTGTTGCAAGACACAGACCGAGTCTTACCTCTGAGCTACTCTGCACAGTTTAATTGTTTTAGAAGATATATATTTTTTTTAAGTTGGTATCATTGGAGAAGTTTATACAGATAATCACAACAGGGGTAATACTAATTATGACACATTGTGGTTAAGATCTGGAAGGTATAACATCTTATTAGTAGCAATTTATAGATCTCCAAAATGTTAATTTAAAAATAAAAAAAAAGTTTAATTTTGATCAATACAGTCTTGGCCTCAAGATAGTAAACATTATCAGTGACACAGACCTACATAGAACAAACTGGGGAGCAACTGGTAGTATTTCAAGCATGAAGATAATCTTTACTTTGTTTGTTGTGAGTAATGACTTCATTCATATAACCATCACTTCTGCTCATGGTCAGAATATATTAGATATTTCATGCATAAGCAAACAGTATAGCAAAATAAATTTCTGTTTGCCATCTCTGCTGAGTGGAAGTGACCATGCCAAGGCCCCAAGTTTGCTTTGCAATGTTCAGTGATCTGTGTGTACTACAGTCATAATCCAAACCTGCTATAGGCCCTCACAGAGTTTGCCCCATCATGGTTGGTTTGTATACTCTTGTTGGCAGCCAATTAACTAGGACATTTTAAAATCCTATAAACTATCCATCTCTGTAATTCTGAGGGGAAGGGCATTTCACCATATTTTTACTTTTTAAGAGCTTCCGTGGGTGGTATCAACCACAGTGCATTCAAGTCAGTGCTCAAAATAGTAGCAAAGTCACATGATCACTAACATCACATGTAAAATTAATTTACAAAATATTACATTTAGCAGTAAGAGCAATATTAAAACATTCTGAAAGTTTGAGATACATTGTTAATATTTCTTTATTTTGGGGGTGGCAATTTTCTCTCCTGTTGCTGACTATCATTGAACTTTTGGTCTCTTTTCTTTGACTGGATCTACCAAAGCTGACAACTCTGGCTTGAACTAGAGCTTACCCTTTTTTCAGGGCCAATGAGGAGACTGAGACATTCTGTGGCAGCATCACCACTGCCAAAGTGCATGTTTTTGCTTATAAGGTCCCACCCCCCTGTATGCGTCCCTCCCATCCAAGTGAAGAAAATGCACTGGATTTGCTCGCATATTGTTCTGTCTCTACAGCAACTCAGCCACACATCTGGCCTCCTTGAGGAAAATGACCCATGTGTCCCTAGCTACCCACAGGGATCAACCATAAGTGAGCATCTAAGCTTATACACCCACATCTCAGGTTGGGTATATCCATCCATCCAGCCTTTCTCTGCTATCTACTCATCATGCTCAGGTCATCTGGGCCATTCTCAGGGCTTTATCCTTATATACCACAGGTACAGGCTAGAGGTACCTTGTAAAATCCCTTGAAATATTCCATAAAATACATGTAACATTATCAGTTAGTTGTTTTCATATTTCAGCACTAGTTTAATACTATTTATAACATTTAATACTGGCGATTTATCAGATCTGTGAAGGGAAATTAATTCAGTCTTAGCCATGAAATCTATACCACTCTTGTCTAAAACAACATAATAAGTTACTGTTAAGACCAGTTCTTGTTTAACATTGACATCCTTAACATGTAATATTTATGTCCTGGTTTGAGAACCTTTTCTAATCACTAACAGGTTTTCAGAGATGTTATCCTTAAAGCATCTGTTATACTTGCTTACAGTGAATGCTGTACAGCATGTGCATATACTCAGACATATAACATTCCTTGAAAGGCACTCAGTAAACAGATGAAAGAAAAGTTTTCTTCCAGTGTTAGGATGCTTACCGATCTATTCTGATACATTTATTATATTAAATACACACCTGTGCTCAGCAGATAATATGAGTGTATTAACTGGTATACACTCCTATAAATAGTTAGTACTGCTTGCAGTACTAGTTAATGAAATTTAATAGCATTAGCAGTGAAATGCATGTTTATAATGGTATACAGGGATATGTTTGACAGCTTCCCCATGTCTCCCAAGGAGCAGTCATTCAAATATTAGCTTCCAAATCATAACTGCTCAATTTTAATGGTAGTATAATATCACTATGTTCTATTTTTAGAAAGATGTGATATAGCCCTTATACTGATAAGTGCAGAGAGTGACTTCAATTTCCAACAATTATACTTTTTACCTTTGCCAACAACACCTCCAGTTATCTATCCTCCCACTGTGAGCTCTAATCAGCATAAATAATTCTGTTTTTTCCTCTTCTTTAAAATCTCTCCTCCCAGATATCCTTCACATTCCTCCACTCCTCTTTAGTACATTCACATTACTTAAACATATGCTTTATTTCTGCTCCATTGGTGAAGTTTATAAGACTATGTGGTTCTATTTTCAGCATACAACTGAATATCATAAATATATGTGTGCATTATTTTAACCAATGATATCATAAATGACTATTTAAAGTGTTCCACCTGACTTTATTACTTACCTTATATGCTATAGCATACGGTGCATTAAGTCTTGCATTTCATGTTCTTCCTAGTCAATCCTAATATATGTGGTCATGTTTTAAATAAAAAGCTTCATAAAATAATCCCCATAATTCAAGAAACTCTGTGTAGGTTTTGCACAAGCCTACATAGAGTTTACATGTATGCACAGTGGTACATGGTGAGCAGCAGCATGCAATGCATATTCATGCAGCACACCACATTTAAGTGAGGTCACGTGGCTAGCAACATTGTTGCCAGCCAGGAAACTGTGTAAGCAAAGACAGATAGCACTTCTGTTTAAATCAAAGAACTGACAGCCTGTGGTTTTGTGTGGAATGTTACAGTGATCACCAAGGTGTCACAGATAGCTTTCAAATTCTTAGTGCAAGACAAGTGGACAAAGACCCAAAAATAGGGACATATTTGATATATTTGCCTTATAGAAATGTGCTAGAATAACCAGGGATTTGTGTTAAGATACATGTTCTGAAGAATTTGAAGTATGAAACTCAAATGTATTTAATACTGACTCACATCAGTCCTGAGATCATCCCGGTGATATGGCAGAAACCTATAAATTTAATAAGGAACACATCTGGACATTCTGTGAAAATCTGGATCATTGAGACATATGAATGCTAAGTATATGATCAAAACACTGTACAAGACAGTGCATCTACAGTGCAGAGTATTGTGATATCCCATTCTTGGCATTCTGTTCTGAACCTTTGTAAATGATCTATAGGAGTACATGGACTGCCATGTAAAATAAATACTCAAAGGAGGTGTGTGCATTGAATAGGGATACAGAGGTGAATTGCAAGAATGAACACAGGGAAGGAGGACAGGTGAAACAACCTAATGTGCTGCAGATAAAGGCATGTAAATGGAAGATGGTTGTAGCAGCAACACCAATCACATATCTATATGGTCAAGTAGGGACTGCACAGTGAAAATGTGTATTATGTGACTGTCGCACAAGGTGACATAAATATGGGGAGGATGTCTGTGTGAGATAAGCATCCTGACATGAATAATGCAGAGGACATCTATTAGGGATCTGACATACAATTTGGGGTAGGGTGTATATTGTAAAGTTGTGTAAACTGATTTTCCTGGATATATGTGTAATCACAGCAAAGGTTTGCAGCAAGTAGGTACAGGTAAAGACTCATGGACAACATTAAAAAAAACAATCACAATCATGGACAATATCAGAATAAGGGCATATAGTGGAGTAACCATTAGTGGTACCATCTTTATTCTCCTGTAACTGCCTTGGCTGCTGTGTGTCCTTGGTCGCAGAGGGTTAGAGCTTTTGTAAGTGTTACAGTTGTTTTTCTTGCTTTGTTTTTTAAGACACATAACTGCTGCAAGCTGTCCTTTCTGCAAATAGCAGAATGGCACTTACCTTGTCGCCTGTATCGGCGTTAACTTGATATTTACTGTAGCTTCTTCTTACTGACTGTATTGCTTATTTATATTTTATAAGTTGTGTATTGGCTCTTGCTGTCAATTGTGGATGTTACCAGCATATATTGTGAACGTTACCAGCATATATTTTCTACTCATTAGTAAAGCTTTATTTGTACAAGCATTAGAGGGAAAGCATAGTGTTGAAGAGCACGGACTTGATACCAGTCAACTTGTTAATTGCTGCGCCTCCCACGTGGACTTACACACGCCGCTCTGCTTACAACAATGTCTTTAAACTCTCTTAGCCTCTCCGAGGGTTGTTAATTGGTTTCTAGATAGAGCTCCGTCTTACTGAAACAAGCAACTTCCACCCGTAGTTTTATTTACACATTTATGGAGAACTATATGCCCGCCTTACACCCGTAGTTGCCGCTAATGTCCCCTTGATAGTGTTTGAGCGGTAGTAATAGTCTGGTAGCATTTGCACTCATCTTATCTATATTTTTAATTTGCGCTACCTTTACTGTCCTACTACCAGCTGAGAACGCAGCAGTCTTTATCTTTGTGTTCTCTTTTGTTTTCAGTGCTTTAGCGCTTATGCCAAGATGTTTGTTACTAGCATCTTTGTTCTATTTTTTTTTCACCATATCTAGTAGCTTCCTATTACAGTATATGCAGTCTAGCCCCTGTCGCATGGAGGCTTTTACCCCGGAATTGGCGGATACCTATTATTTCTATCTGAATGTGTTTACTATACCCTGTCCTTCCCAAGCACTCCTGTAAGCACACGCAGTTCATCCTTTTCAGCCGTCCTCGGTGACTAGGCTTGCAGTGTCCTATCTGGCCCTACAGTAAAGCCGGGTATCCAATCTCCCTGTAACCTGAGATAAATTTTTACCTTTTACTGATATATGCCTCTATGCGTATGAATGTTACCCTTGGACCTTAAATCTCAAGTGCCTGCCTTTCACTCCCACTGATAACCCTCTAACCTGTCCTACAAGCCAGGACTGCTCTAATTTATCTTGAAAATACTAAACACAGTGGGAGAAATTCACAATTATCAAGTGGCTGCCACCCCCTCACCATTTTTTGGTACTACTACGGATTACATTAACTCTCATGGACTGCCAAATTTAAAGATTAACATGAATTACATTTTACATGCTTTATAAATGTTATTGTAGGAAATTCTTAGCTGTGACTGTATTTATCTGCTTGCTTATCCTATTTCTTTTGTATGTACCTGAAATTGCTGCCTGTAGTTAATAACTTTTGTATCATTTCATAGGCTAGTTTTTGTTTGTGCCAGGATATACCTGGGTCTTACCTAAATTGCTATTACTGTACAGCATATATTTCTTTTTCAAATTGCTTGTCATCACATTAAAACATAGGCTATTTTTGTTTTTGTGCTAGGATATACCTGTGTCTAACCTAGATGTGTTTAATGTACAGCATCTTATAATTTTTGATTTTCATCACACCTAAACTCATTTGTTTTCTTTCTATTCCCTCCCAGCTCTCTACCTTCTTTCCCATACTAAGGGACCTGCTTGATCTTTCAAGACCCCTCCCTGCGTTTTTGTTACAACCATCCCAACGTCCAGCCAAGGAAACCTGTTGCCCATGCACATATATTGTGCTCCCAGCTTCCATAAGGACTAAAGTATGTTCCACCTTGGACCTACCTATTAAACTACATTATATATTTATTTATAACTACCTAGCAATTAGAATAACTAAGCTAGACTACATTATATATTTATTTATAACTACCTAGCAACTAGAATATCTAAGCTAGTGAGCAGGGAAACCAGCAGCAAATATTTTCTCATCTACACCCCAATAGCAAGTTGCTTCTTTTCACCCCCTTACCTACATTTATCTGCAACTCCTCTCTCTAGCTGTATCTAATATTATTACCTTCGTACACCATAATTTCTGCCCACTAGGTGGTACCAATTTCCTATCTAGAGTTACACCTTGTACTCTGCATTCCCTACTATCTGTTCTTAATACTTTTATAGCTCTTACCCCTTGACGAGCTGAAACTCCTCTTGCTACTAGGACCTATTCCTCTCACCACTATCCAGCTGTACTCTGTTTTCTACTCTTTATTCCACTATCACTCACTACCTTTCTCCTGCATTACCACACTCTACTCACCCAGTGACACCTCAGGAGTCTGTGGCTCCCTGATTGTCTCTGTAGACTCTCTCTTGCCTGCTATACCCCGCTTCCTTCGCCCTGCGGGCTCACTCCGCTCCCCTACCCTACCCCCAATTCCCACCCACCTCCAGGGGTCCTACCTTTATACTTACCAGGCCACTCCCTGCCATTCCTATCAAATCATCTTTCACCACTCTGTACAAACCTACCACTTATACAACTACTCACATACTAATAATCACTCTCCAATACCTCTTTCACACCCATTTAGTCAACACCCTCATTAACTCCAACCTCCTAATTTCCTACTATAATTTATCACCTCCTTCACCATGACCTTTACTTATACACTCATTTACATAAAACTACCACTCCTCCTTTTACTACTATCTATCCTCTCTATTCCCTATACTCTCACTTACTACGAAAACCTACAATTCTCATCTTCTCACCAATCCCTTAAACAAACATTAATATTAAATCTTGAAATCCTTAGCCATTCTAACATAACATCCTCCTCATCCTATCTATCACCTAAATACCACAGAGTAGCTCATTTTACATTTACACATTTTAGGAAAGCACAACTTAACTACATTAAACCACTGAAGCATCCATATAGTCCTCACAAATATCCACTCCTTCATGGGGACATTCATCCCAACACAGGACCCTATAACAACACCATAACTCAACTCACCCCCCTTTTACTCCCAGTAATTCACTACTTATAGCTCATCTCAATATAAGAAGTGTTAACAATAAAGTAAGCCAACTGCACGCTCTACTAGATACTCACTCTTTTGATATCCTATGCTTAACTGAAACCTGGCTTAAACCAGTTACAAAAGAAAATGAAATACTCCCACCTGGTTATAACATCCTGAGGTTAGACCGAACTACCAAAAAAGGGTGGTGGGGTAGCAATACTGCACAAATCTAATTTACAGGTCTCATCCATACAGGTACAACCCCCTCTAGAAACCAATGTGGAAATTCTTATTGCCAAACTCCAGCTCAATAATACTAAATCTATTAATATAATATGCTCCTACCTACCCCCAGGCAAAAACATTAGCATCATAGAAAGTATCCTCTGCTGGCTTTCTACATCCTTCCCTCAAGAAACCATAGTACTCGGTGATTTTAATATAGACTGGAACTCCTGTACCACTTTAGAACCCACAACTCATATAAACCTCTACGGCTTCTCTCAGACTATTACCACCCCCACTAGGATCCATAAACCCACAGGAAAAGAAAGTATATTAGACTGGATCTTAATAAACTGCCACTCTCTCTCTTACAAAGTAAGTGTCCTTCCTGATGATATTAGTGACCACTCACTAACCTACCTATGCAGACAAAAATCCTATATTCCAAATAAACCTACCTTTAAAATCACCAGCAACAAAAAAAAATTTAATCCAGTCAATTTTCAAACTGAGCTTCAAGCCTGTGACTGGGCACCCTTAAGGCACCTGCCAATTGACAAAGCAGTATCCCATTTTAACTCCACATTCCTACAAATTTTAGAATTCCATGCCCCCTCACGCTCCATAAGAACTAGATGCAAAGCAGCCCCATGGCTCACTAAAGAAATCAGACAATAAATCCTACAAAGAAACAAAATCTGGTCCAAATGGAGAAACACCAAAGACCCAATTGATCAGCAACACTTTAGACAACTAAGAAATGCAACCAAAAAATCAATACTTCAGGATAAAAAACACTATTTCTTCAAACTCCAACAAAATCACCATAGTCAACCCAAAAGCTTCTTGTCAGGCATAAATAAACTCTTAGATCCAGGACTCTCTAAAACACCGACCCCATCTGGTCTCTCCCAGAACTCTCCAAATGAGATTGCTAATGCTTTTAACAGCTTTTTTACTGAAACTATCCAATCTCTAGCAAACTCCCTACCATCTCTCAGCCCTACCCAATCACCCTCCCCCACTACCTTACCACCTACCTTTTATTTAAAACCTATTCCCACAGCCCTCATCTATACTCTGCTTCATAAGCTCAAACCCTGTACCCCCTCAGCCAGTCTCCTACCACCTGAATACCTTCAAACTGCTGCTAAAGCTCTTGCCTACCCCATCTCTATTCTTATTAATAGAACCATAACTGAAGGCTCCATTCCTTCACTATGGAAAATCTCTCATATAATCCCACTTCATAAAGGAGGGAACTCAACTGAACTCTCTAACTTCTGGTCCATAGCCCTACTATCACCACTAGCCAAAATTATGGAAAAATGTATCCACCAACAAATTCTTGACCACATTCTCCAGTATAACCTCCTAGCTGACTGTCAACATGGTTTTAGACCATTCCACAGTACCACTACTGCTCTCCTATCCTTTACAGACTGTATTAATAAACATTGTAACAATAACATGCTCTCCTCTGCACTATTCATTGATCTCTCAAAAGCTTTTGATATGGTCAACCATCAATTATTACTCAATACACTCACCTCATTCTCACTTGACACACATGCATTACAGTGGTTCAAGTCCTATATGCACAATAGAAAGCAAGCTGTTCTTTGGGATAATAATCTATCCAAGCATCTCCCTGTTATCCTTGGTGTCCCACAGGGATCTATCCTGGGACCTCTACTATTCCCCATATTCATTAACGACCTTTCTACTAATATACCTCTACCTACCTGCATACAATACGCAGACGACTCCACTTTGATTTGTAAAGCAACCGCCTTATCTGAACTCCAGGCCACCACCCAATCAGTATTCAACCATATTGAAAACTGGTTCCAACAACATCATCTCCTCCTTAATGCCAAAAAAACAAGCTATTATTATTTACTCCAACTAACAAATCCACCCCACTAGATTTCTCTATTACCTCCATTGATGGTACAATCATAGCTCCTGACCCAACTACAAAACTCTTAGGTGTATTGATTGACCACAACCTCAACTTTGATGCTCATATTAATGCCACCATCAAAACTGTAAACAGAAAACTTGGATCCTTATATAGAATAAAACCTTTTCTTACACCAGAAGCCAGAACTACTATTGCCCAGACCCATCTGATCTCCACCCTCTTCTATGCCTCGCCAGTTTATACGAATCTTTCCAAAAGCAACCTAAACAAACTGTCTACTTCGTATAACAATATTGCCAGGTTTGCTACTGGGTCCTCATTTAGAACACACCACTGTCTAAACCTAAAACTTCTAGGATGGCTTGAACTAAATAACCAGCTAAAATTTCAACAACTCTCCATTACTCATAAAATACTATATCAACCTAGTAAGACTCCTATTCTCAGTAGCCTTATCTCCCCCTACACAAACCTTTCTAACCTTCGCTCGGCAAATAAACTACTGGTTACCTCCCTGAAATCCCACAACAAGGCAGGTGATTCTCTTTTCTCTAATTCTGTGGGGAAGGTTTGGAACATACTTCCCACTAATCTTACATCTCTTTCATCATTACCTCTCTTTAAAAATGAACTAAGAATTCACTTAAAATCACAATGGCTTTGTCCTTGTACTAACCCAGACTAACCCCCCCCCACCATTACCTTTTCTATATCTCTCCTCCTTACCCACTTTGAAGTATAACAGCAATTCCTAACTCTTTCCCTTCCTAGTATCTTATTCCCAACATGCTATCACTGGGCATGCTCCTTACTACTTATTCATTCCTCTGTTAACTCTTATCTTCCCACCTCATACATAAACCTTTCTATTTCTTCCACTTTGACTATAATTACTTCCGCTTGCACTTACCCTCCAGATTTTTTCTCCTACATCCCTGTCCTCTAAAATTTCACCATCTACCCTGTGTTTTACACCTTACATAACCTTTTTATTGACCTTTCATAACCTTTTTATAGCATTTTTAAAGACACATTCTTACCCTATATACTAATATTGAATAATCTATCCCTTTCTCTTGGTCATAATACTGTATTCTACCTTATTAACCTACTTCTCACAATCTGTTTATTTTTAGTTTCTATATAACCTAAGCTGATGGAGAATTTTTTATTTACTTTACATATTACATGTATCCTTTTTTGTATTGTGTTTCTTTTGTATTGTCTTGATTTTATCTAGTTTAAAAGCGGAGCTTTTCTCCCCAGGCCTCTACTGAAAATGGACATATATCCAGCTGGACTAGCCCGGTCAACAAATGTAAAATAAAAAAAATAAATACCACCTATAATCCCATGCCACTTACATAGCATATGTGATTTAGAGTGATAAGAGTTGACTCTGCACAAACACACTTGCACAGCTATTTTGATACGTACACACTCTATGAGGGTAATCGCACACACTGTCCTGGTACTGTAACATCTGCTGGAGGTGTTAGGTGGGACACTGCTATGCCTGTATGTGACATGATAAGTAATACAGGCTAGTTGACTGATGTGCAAGAAATAAATATATATATATATATATATATATATATATATATATATATATATATATATATATATATATATATATATATATATATATATATGGCACAATCAGCATTGTCACAAATAATAGCCATGCCATTAATGTTGTCAAACACCTATGTATGCTATGTATGTAGTATGTGCATCACCAGAACAGGTAGGACACACATCTGGTGTAACAACTTAATGAGTGTTCCGCATCATCAGACAGTCATGTTTCTGCCACAAAAAATACCTAGGTATGGCCAATAAGCTATGTTACAGCTGACTGCGACTAAGGTGGTACACTTCAGTTACACATCAGTGGAAGATGTGTAGGGAGGTACATGGAGAAGGGTGCATTGTATTCAGTTAGTGGTGAGATGAAGGCTGGGAACTATGGAGATATTATGGCCTCTGATAAGATGTCCTTCACACACTCAGTACTTGTGTTACATACAAGGGAGTAGTCAAAACTGTGACCACATGCTGAAGGATGTTCCACTTACAATTTACCCCAGGATTCAGGTCACATACCTATTGGCCTAATTATAGGGTGTGATATCCACATTATACTTGGGTTGTACATTTGCTTTCCTGACTTAAAAAAAAAAAAAACATGTTTTCTTGTCATTTCAGGTGTTGTTATGGCTGTGGTAGCAATCTTTGGTGTGTGTTCATACTGTCTGTATTATACTAATATCATAGCTGGGGTCCATGATTGCCCACAATCTGTAATCCTTCAGGCAGCTGTTTGGACACAGGATGTATATGTCATCTGTGATGTCCATTAGTTAAACAATGGACATGAAAGGGCCTAGAAGACAGTCTGATATATGAACCAGTTCATTGGACCTGAGATATAGGTCACTTCACACATTTCAACATAGTGAGATGCCACATATGTGATACACTGGTCTACTCACTTGGTGATATAGCTGTTTATGGCCACATCTAACAGCGTTGATTGAATACCTCAATGTGAATTTGTGTCAAATGCCTGAACGTGATCAAGTTCCACAAGATGATAGTTTTGTCATCATGCATACCATCCATGACCTCTTTGAGGACATCTATCACATGTAACAGACATGATAATGAATTAACAACTCACAGAGGTATGTTATACACAGCCATTATATTACTAGTGTCCTCTTAGAAAAGGTTAATAATGACATGTCAACCTCACAGTTGAGGAGAGTAAGGATGTGTCTATACATGCGTGCATCAGGTGCCATCACCCCCAACTCAGATGGATGCATGTTGATGTACACCCTTCTATGGGAATATAGCCCAAGTGAAGGGTGCATTGAAGTGTGTATTTAACCATATCAGGAAGGTAGATGTGCTTTGTCATGTCATTAGATGATCTTTGATGTTGTCACAGCCTGTTGATTCTATGCGATAGTCCTGGATGAAGGTAAGAGAGTGTGTACTGCCTATCATGATCTGGCCTAGGGTTTTGACACAATTGCCTATGCAGGTATCATTGAGAAGCTGTCCCAGATAGGGATTAAACCTTACATCACTAGATGGGAAACCATTTGGCACAGAGTACATACTGTGAAAGTTGGTGAATCAATCTGCACCATTAGAGCTGTCACCTTTAGCAAACCCCAGGGATCTGTGCTTGGTCATTTACTGCTTGGAATCTATTTCTTGACATATATATGGCCTTTGGCTTACCAAGTTTGCTGATTCTTGCATACCGGGTATAGTCATTGAGTCCATCTATGATGATAACATACTATGGGAGGAGCTAACACAGACAAATGATCGGTGACAAAGCCACACGATCTACAAAGAAATGCAGAAATGTGTCTTTGTGTTGCCTTTCTGAAAAGTAGAATTCCATACTAATTACAGCATTGACAATAGTCCTGCTACCCAGTAGATGCAAGCACTGAGAACATATTTAGATAACAATCTGAACTTTGAGCACCAAGTGCCCACAATGGTATTGAAAGCCTATGTTGTGCACATCATAAGTCATGCCATCATTTTCAGATCTTAGGATTGTATGACAGCACTGTACTTGAACCTCATCAGAACTCTAATAGAGTATAATACTCTGTTTTGCATGTACCTTACCAGACACACACAGCAGCTGGAGAGACTACAGGGGTTTCTCATCAAGAAAACACAGGGCCTACAAACCATGCCATGATGTATGTGGATAAACTGAAAGCCATGACACTGCAATCTGTATCGTGTATGGCATAAAGTGACTTCTGCCTGTCCTTCAGGCCAGTATCTGACCCTGCCCTGGTGGATGAAATGCATATCAACACATCAGATATAGCTGATAACATCATCAGTGTCTGTTGAGGGGAATATGGCAATAAGTATGCCCCAAGTTCTGGTGTAAAAGGCACTCTATAATGTCAATCAAGAATAACAAACACATACACACACGTGCAAACCCAGTTGACAGCAGTGAGAATAGAACCCCTACCTAAGTATACAGACTACAGTACTCAGTATTTTACACATGCACCACAGCACAATTCTGACTGTTACAAGACTAGAGGTCAACTTATAGTGGATGACATCATCATCAGGCCATGTTGGAGAGAAGATGTTGGGAGGCCTGCATGAAATGGATGTGTAGGCATGTGCAAGTATCAAAATACTGCCAATCCACGGCATTACAGAAATAATTGTAGGATGCACACTTCTGCTCTTCTGTCTAGACACACACACACACACACACACACACACACACACACACACACACACACACACACACACACACACACTTGACTGCAGTGAGAACAGAACCCATACATAAGTACACAGAATGCAAAACTTAGTACTTTATGCAAGGGCCACAGCACAAGCCTGACATTTACGAGACTGCAGGTCAACTTAATGTAGATGACATCCGCAGGACATGTCGGAGTGAAGATGATGTGAAACCTGCATAGGTTCATAGGTTCATAGAAGGTTACTAGCCTAATTCCTAGCTGTGTAAAAACACAAGTAACCTTATTGAGCATAGTTAGAGGGTCATTGTTAGCAGAGCAGTTTTGTGATAAGCACTGACTGAGGGACATAGGTGTCACCCGCAGGGTTGAATTTACGATTACCCATCCAGTTGTCAAGGTTGCACTTGAATAGGGTCATTGAGGAGCACTGCATCACACACAGTTGGAGCCTATTACAGAGGACTGTCAGTTGCTGGGAGATATTTCTGTGTCCTTAGCATGTTCTGTTTATGTCCCAGGCTAGGTTGAGATCCATGGAGCAAGTTATTCTTGTCAAATTTGATTTTCAGATGTCCAACATTTCCAGTAGGGCTGGGTCTGTCAGGCATAGGTCACCTCTCAGCAGCCTGCATGATACTAAGTACAGGAACAAGGTTTTTGGTCTGCCCATGCATATCATGTTTTGGAGGACCTGGATTCTCCCGATCACAAACCTCTGTGTTTTCTCCAGTTGCTGCAGGTGTCTGGTGAGGTTCAGACAGAAGGGATAATTGTACTCAATTAGTGGGGTAATAAGGATAAAGTGCAGCAGAGCTAAGACCTCCCTGGCCTTGGATGGGATGGCCTTATTTATGAGGTGGCAATATAGAATGTGTCTCACCACTATGTCCACATAGTGATTGAAGTGTAGATTGCTATCAACATGTGTTCCCAAATCTTGCAACCCTGTGTTTGAGCTTAGAGGGGTGCTATATATATCATAATTAGCAGGAGTACTTCATTGCCAAAGGGGACAATGAGGCACAGTTTGTTTTAAGGTTCAGTCTATGAGTTTGATACTAATCATTTGTCTGTGTCAGCCTCTTCTGTAATATGTTACCATCATTGGGGGACTCAAAATGACTGCGTTCAGTTGACAGTCATCTACAAACTTAGTAAACTACAGGCCATCTACCTTTGTCTGGGCTTCAGAGAAATAGCTTCCAAAAAGTTGAGGGCCCAGCACAGATCCTTGTGGTATTTCCCTGCTAAGTGATCTAGTGGTGGAGGTGCAGTCCCCAACTTTGACAGCATGTGTTCTGTCAGTGAGCCAATTCATTATCCATCTAGTAATGAATGGGTTAATTCCCAGATGGGAGATTTTCTTTATGATACATGAATGGGGAATAATGTCATAGGCCTTGGATAACTCCACATAGGTGGTATGTCGTGTTATCCATCATCTACGTCTTTGGAGACAGTATCAAATAAGTCCACTAGGTTTAATAAGCAAGATCTACCCTTGACAAAACCAAAATAGGTCAGGTCGAGTGTTTTGAAGATCACCTATGTCCCTGTGAATACGATCCATGCTAATTCTTTACTTAGCCTTGCAGAGAAGGCTTTTTAGGCTTATGGGTCAATAGTTCTAGTACTGCATGTTACCAGATTGATGCGCATTGTATATCACACAGCATTTGATATTAATTTCTGTAGTGTAGGTGATATATGTTCATAGGTTCATAGGTAGGTACTACGCTATCTGCCTGAGGACATTTATAAGCCTAGCCATAGTGTGTTAGATTTCGCCACCCCATTGATTAATTAACTGAGCCTCTGTCAAGAAGAGCCAATGAAGTGTTCCCGGGGTGTATTTTCTGTTACCCATCCACTCGTCAAGGTTTTTCTTGAAGAGTGTTAGTGAGGGGCTCTGCCTAATCTAGTTAGGAATTTTGTTCCAAAGCATAGGGAGTCTCTGTGACAGGAATCTATCCCTCCAGCATGTTCTATTTATTGTTGTGATGAGGTTTAGCTCACTAGAGCGAGTGTCTCACAGTGACTTAGATTTCTTTAGGTGGAGCATGTCCATCAATTCTGAGTTGGACATGGCTTGGAAAGCCAGGCAGAGATCACCTCTAAGTAAGTGATATGCTACTGAGTACAGCTGTAGTTTTTCCAGTTGGGCTGCATAGGACATATATTTGAGGCCAGTAATCCTCTTGGTGAGGTACTTTTGTGGTCTTTCCAGCTGTTGGAAGTGTCTTGTGAGGTACATCCCAAATGGGGTATTGTACTCTATGATGGGTCTGATGAGTGACAAGTAGAAGGGCACTATAACCTCTTTATTTCTAGATGCAAACCCTTTAGTAATTAGATGGGCTACATAGAAGGATTTCCTAACTACTTTGGCAATATGATTGTCAAAGGAGAGATTGCTATCTACCTGGGTCCCTAGATCTCTTATTACCTCTTCTGTATTAAGGGGGCTGCCACCTATGTGGTAATTCATGGGTGTTTTGATTTTACTAAACGGGATGACTATCCATTTTTTGTCATTTAGCTTGAGACCATAACTTTGACACCAGGTGTCCATCTCAGTAAAGCCCTTTTGGAGAATGTCTGTGTCTGCTGGAAAGTCAATTATGGCTCCCACTTTGCAGTCATCGGTGCACTTGATTAGCCATAGTCCTCCTGTGTTTGCCTATACTTCTGAGAAGTATATGCTGAACAGTAGGGGTCCCAGGATCGAGCCTTGTGGGACACCACTTGTGACTGGTTTAGAGTTGGACCTGGAGCCCACTATTCTTACAGTGTGAGTTCTGTCTGTAAGCTAGTTGGCAACCCTTCTCGTGATGTAGGGGTTTATGTTTAGGCTGGTGAGTTTTCCTATAATTCCTGAGTGGGGAATGGTGTCAAAAGCCTTGGCAAGGTCAAGGTAGGGTGTGTGAACCACCTTCCCCTCATCTATGGCCTTGGTGACTGTCTTAAGAAGTCAGCCAGGTTTAGTAGGCATGATCTGCCCTTAACAAAGATGAACTGGGTTGGGTCAAGTGTTTGGAGGTTCCCAATGTCTTTGTTAATTTGTTCCATGATGATGCGCTCCGTAGCCTTGCAGATCAGGCTAGTCAGGCTTATGGGGCATTATTTACCAGGGTCAGTTGTGGCCCCTCCTTTGTGGAGCGGAATAACAGTTGCTATGGGCCATTCTATGGGCACATAGTCTATGGAGAGGATGAGGTTGAACAGTTTGTTTAGGTGGGGGGTTAGTTCGTTCTGTAGTTCATGCAAGATGCAGCCTTAGACACCATCTGGCCCCATTGACCCTGTGCTTTTGGTTTTTGAAAGGGCTGTTTTCACCTGTGCGTCTGTGATTTCCGGGACACTACACTTTTCCGGTATTGTTGTGGGCTGTTTTGGGTGTGAGAGGCGGGTGAAGTTTGCACTGAATATATCTGCCAGGATGTTGGCAATATCAGTAGGTTCAGTATATTTTGTGCTATTTTGCACTAGCTCAGAGCATATCTGTGAGTTGCCACTTAGATTTTTAACATAGCTAAAGAAGGCTTTGTGGTTATCTTTTGAATTCTTGGCTATTTTTCTTTCAAAGTTAGCCTTGGATGATTTTATGAGGGACCTTAGTTTCTTACTGATACTGATCAAGGATGTCTTTCCTTCTTAGGATTTGCTTTTTTTCTGAACTAGTTTCCTCCTTCTATTGTATAGCCTGTTTATGGCAGGGGTCCACCAGACTGGTTTCCTTCTTTTAGGGGAGTGAGTCTTGGTTTTGCTAGGGATGGCATGATCCATGCATCCTTGTAGGTGCTCATAGGGTGCATTTGTAAAGGTTCCTGCATCTTGGACACAGTTATCCTTTAGTGTGGGGGGCTGCAAAACTTTCCACCTCTGTCTTAAGTAAGGTGAAATTTGCTATAGAAAAGTTTTTTACTGTGGTTTCTTTGGTTGGGGGTGGTGGTGTGGACATCCAGAGTAATTAGTTTATGGTCTGATCTAACCAGTGACGGGTTGACCTTCAGTGTGGAACACCTGTCACCCATGTTGGTGATGACCAGGTCCAATATGTTTTCACCTCTGGTAAGGGAGTTTACCAGCTGATCCAGGGCATTTGAGTTGATAAATTCCAGGAAGTGCTGGACCTGGGAGTTTGTAATTGAGTAGTTTTCCCAGTTAATGGTAGGGTAATTGAAATCGCTCAATATCAGGGTGTTCGGTAGGACCTTCATGTGTTCCAGTGTCTCCAGAAAGGTGGAGTGGTGGTCCTGAGTCATGGAGGGTGATCTGTTGCAGGCCACAATTTGCACTGCAAATTTGCCCGATGTTAGTTGTACATGGATGATCTCAGAGGTATCATGCTGTGCCACTAACCTGGAGGTGTAGGTATCCTTGATGAATATGGATACACCCCCTCCTTTTGTGTTTCAGTCCACGTTCTGTGGCCAAAATGTGTGGTATGAGTTGTAGCCTGGTAGTGATGGGGTGCTCTGTGGAGCCTTGAACAAGGTTTCAGTTACTGCACAGGTGTCGACGTTCTCCATACTGAGGAGTGCTTTGAGCACGTGTATTTTGAGATTTAAACTCCTGGCATTGAGTAGCATAACCCTCATTTTTTTATTTGTGCTGTTTATGGAGGTGGGTTTGACTTTTGAGCCTTGCCTAAAAAAGGCACTATGGGGGCAGCAAGAGAATTGGACAGTATTCAAAAGCCTAGGAGTGACAGGTGCAAGCCACCTCTTGCGAAACAATGAGGCTTGTCAAGCATGTCGTCCCAGGCTGACAGACATTGGATTCCCATTGAATGACACCAGAAGCTTAGCCAATTGTTGAAATTGATCATTTTTTTTTATACTGCGGTATCATTCTTGGTGAAGGCAGGATGCTACTCAGGGTCATACCTGCCTGGACTACATGATCAAAGAGCTCTTCCATGTCTCTTTTCATGTAGTCCAGGGAGGTACATTTCAGGTCATTCACACCAAAATGAACAACAACAGAGTCATATTTGTGCTTGTTCTGGAGTGACTTGAGTGCTTGTGTTATGTGGCAGATTCTGGCTCCCAACAGGCAGCTAACAGTAACCTTCTCCTTGTCTAGCCTAGTGAGTGGGATGTCAGTGTGCCTGACTATAGAGTCACCTATTACTAGTGTGTTAGGTATGTTATTTTGCCTTAAGGGCTGTGATTGTGAGGCACACTGATTTTGTGTTTTATGTGTTGTCTGGTTTGTGATGGGAGGTGCAGGTTTTTTGGGTATCTGCTTTGGAGGTCTCTGATGCTTTTGCAGGTTTTTATTTAGAGCCTCCGAGTATGATTTTGTGTATTTATGTGTATTTTTTGCCAGTGCTGGTTTAGTATGTCTATGTGAGGCTGGAGGTGTGGTGCAAGTGTTAACCTTCTCCTTATGACTGCCTGTTCCAGTCTTGGGTGGAGAGAGTTTAGCCTCCACTTTAGCTATATAATTGCATCTCTCACATATGTTAATGTTTTGTGGTAGGAGGAGAGGGTTGTCTGTGTACATGAGGCAGTTGTAACATTGCCTCAGGATACCCAGGTTCACCATCTGGACTGAAGAGTATACCTGAAATTGCCCTTTGGTCATGCCTGAATAGTATGGTCAGCTGCTTAGTTGTTTGGTTGGTGAGGGGTGAATAATGATCCTTGCCCTGCTGGGCAATCAAGTGTCAGGGTATATTAGTGCTTGCTATTAGCTCTAAGCAAGTGCTGGACTCTAGGATACTTTTTAAGTGCTTAGGTTGAGAGTTAGACTACTTTCAAGGGAAAAACTGAAGAGGAGACTTGGTGGAGCTGGGAATAATTTAGCCCTAGCTAACTGGCACTGTCCGGACGTGCAAAACCATGCAAATGTGTTTTTTACAGCAGGGAAATGAAAGAGGTAGAAATTAGCCCAAAATGGCCTATAAACAGCTAACCTCTGGGCTGGAACCACTCTTCCAGGTACAGAGAACTGCTCAAAGCTCCCTCTCTCACAGGTGAACAGAGAAACCTCCTTCTATCCAAGTAAGGTATGGGCAACTCAGAAACTTGTAACACAGCCCTGAATTCAGCACTAGCCTGAAAACTGGACTATACTAGCAGAGGAAGGTGGGAAACAAGGAAAAATGTTTTTTTTTTGAAAAGATAAGGTAAAACAGTAAACAAATACACTTAAAACAGCTTTAAATGAATACAAGCAGTAAAAAAATACACTTAAAACAGCTTTAGATGACTACAAGCAATCAGAAAAGGCTTTTAAACAAATTACCCAATTAACCAGCAAAAACAATCTCAAATCTGAGCCCTGTAGTCTTCAATCAGACAAATTGAAAAAAGTAATGAGACACCAGGGTTGCAGTGCTTGGGAGGCAGCAACACATGGGTGTATGGTAAATATGTGGCATATTTTTAGACACGGCCTTCAGTTTATGTTTCCACATGTAATTTCATGTCATAGACAGGAAATGGACCGTAAACAGCAGTAATACATAATATTTATTTTAAATAGAGCAGTGAGCAGCAGGTTTGCATGATGGTTGGCAAAGTGTTTGCACATGCAAGATACACATTTCCAATACTATCCATGTTTGTGTGTAGCTAAGCAGTGCACAAATGTGAGCTGCATTGCTAAAGTTTGAGAGTTAGTATTGAGTCTATGAAACACACCTGCTGCTTAACTGACACCGTGGCAGCAAGTGTAAATGCATTGACACATTTCTTTTTGAGCCCAGATGAAACTGGGTTTCAATCCATGTATATCTAATACTTTTAAATAAACATTGATAATGTAATGATGTGAATTCTTTATAGTACATGTGTTGCTGTGTGTTGGAATAGCAAAGTTGGCTTCAGCGGCATTGCGAGGAGGAAATGGCAGCATTTTGCCACTGCTCACCATTACTGCACATTGGTGTGTGATACACACCACTGTGCAAACATAGAGCCCAAAAAGTGAAGGGATCCATTGCTTTTTCTGCTATTTATGTGTGTTGTGTCTAATTCTATTTTTTGATCAGATTAAAGTTGGTAAAATGGGGTAGATAGGAAAGTGGTGAAATGGGAAGCTAGCATGGGAAAGAACAAAGGCAAAACGGTAAAGGAATGTGCAGGAGGCAGGTAGGAACACAAAGAGGGGTGACCACAATGGAGTCATGTTGTATTGCCAGTTGGACTGAATCAAGTGTGTCAAGAACACATATGTGCAAATGAAGAGCTATGTATGGGATGATTTTTTTTTTTTGTGGGACAGATGCCCATTTTTTTTATTTCAGTCAGAGAGGAATGTTGGGGAAGGGACATAGGTATGTCTGGGTGAGGTAAGTTGCATAGGTAAGGAAGCAATTGCAAACATACTAGACAAACAAGACAAGAGACTGGAATGTGACTGACACAAAAGGTTGGGGGACACCTGTGATTGGGATGAGGGAGGGGACAATGCAGGTTCATACCCGTCAAGCTTGGAGACAGTGAGAATTGAGTCCTCATCCACTGCACTGTCATCACTGTCACCTTTACTCCCCTGGTGACTCCTCCTCCTCTTACAGACCATGAGGGACAGCAGACTCTCCATCTGGTTTAGGCGCACACCAATGGTGCAACACACGATCCTACTCACCATTGCTGGCAACTTGCTGCGGGTGATGAAATCACTGCCTCTGCCACTGCTTCCAAAAGGTACCACTGCAACTGCTTTTGGGGCAGAACTACCTGAGGTTGCATGTAGTGCAGTGGCAACAGAGGCAGTGCTACCAGGTTGTCTCCCAAATGTGCTGGGCATCGATGCTGGAGCCAGAGGAGCAGGGACAGGCTGATCCACTGGGGCTGGCCTACCTCTCTGTGCTGTGGATCATTTATTGATGTGATACACATGGATGACATGGAGACATTTTGACAGCACATAATAGAAAATGAAAAAAGTGATATAAGGGTTGGGGTGAGAGAAAAAAGAGATAATATTAGTACCATCATAGGTGACATAAAATGCATTAATACAATTACATATATCTTATCTTAAGTATTATATTTAAGTATACCTCCTAACAGATGCACACTATAATGCAGATTGGTTAAAATAATCCTTGAAATGTCTTTATATTGCAGATATGCATGTTCCAATTATTCAGATTACAGTTTATAGCAGGGCATTTGTGCCAGTGGTATACAGTCTTTAATGTAATGTAAATATTATTGAAGAAGTAACAGTACTGTATAGTTGTGAATTATGGTATTTTAACCCACAACCTCTGACTACAGTCTAATATTGCACTCCTACAATTGGTTTGTGCTACAGATTAATGCATGCGTACATGCGTTTACAGTTAGATATGCATGCTCAATTTGATACAACTCTATAAATCCCAAAAAAGCTATATTTAACTTTTAATGCTACAGTAATATTTCTCATCTGTTGCATACACACCACTTGCTTTTCTCAGTCTCTCCAGTTGAGCTACATGAGTCTGCACATTGAACTCATGCTTCCTGGCAGCTGGAGAAAGAAAAGAACAGAAGAGCAATATGCATACCAGTCTTTCCTATATTAAGCTTTCTAAGAATTAAAATCTTACAAGCTGTGACGATTGGGGAGAGACGGGCGAAGGCTGCCAGTCTAGTCAAACAGAATTTGATATCTAATTCTGGCATTTGTAAATAAATGCAAAATGCATGTATGTTTTCTTGATAATAAATGTAAAATACAGGAATTTTCTTGAGTGTAAAGAAAACACTATAAAATGTGAACTTCAAGATTGTTGCAGCACTGCCATCTGCTGCAAGGAACACCAAGCCAAGCATTTCATATGTCTTTGAAAGTACAATTATCTAAAAAATGGTGCCAGAGCAGCTAGCTGAACACATTATTCCTATTATCTTAACTTAAGGAATGATTGTTAGAGTGTACATGTGCTTTATTGCTTTGGTTTCTGTTAGAGTGTATATGTGAAATGCCTTTTATTGTTGTATTCTCCTGTGCAGGTGTTAGCTTGCTAAATAATGTAAATGGAGTTTCATTTAACCTGGGAACTCAGAGCAGGTGTCAAGATGATGCAATATGAATACTGGGAAAACCTAAGTGTCAAAAATGATATCATCTGGGGAGGACCCAGAGACATGTTTGTTAGTGATGTTTTATAAACTGTGTCTCAGGGAGAAATAGAGAGCATTTTGTTCTTGATATCCAACTTACCTGCACTCTGCTTATGTCACATGCAAGTTTCTAGCACTGTGATTTCTTGTAGGAATAGTTAAAGCTAGTAAAGATTAAATAGGTATTTTTCTTTGAAATCCGACCTGTCCTACTGTATTATTTTAAGTTTCTGTGTGATCTCTGAACTCTTAGATATCTCTGTGGTGTAGTAGTTTTGCCTTGTGTTTTAATTATTTATTATTAAATATTTTTTAAAAACCTTCTACCTGTGGCTGCTTTGTGTAGAGATAAGCTCTAGAATACATTGCATATTTATAGAGGTTATTGTAATAGGCCACTCTAAAGTAAGCCTTGACTGTTAGTCATACTGCCATTGGATAATAATATTGCACAGTAATAACTGGCCACCCTTTTAAGGGCCTTTTAGTAGCTGATATTATTAACTGGGTGGTGGCAGTAATTACTACTGTATAGTCTGGGTAAAGAGGTACAGCTGGAGAATCTGTACCAGCCTTTCCCAGGAGAGTCTGTGAAGTTGTATAAATACTTATCTCAAAGTGTGTATGTTGTGTCAGCTACTTGGCAGGGACACAAAGCACGAAGTTGGACAGAGAGGGCACTGGAGGTTCTAGCTTGCCCAGTTAGGCTGAGACCTGGACCCTATAGCTGTGCAAGTGGGGAGTCTTATTGGGGACCTGGTGAGCAAGGGAGCAGCCAGCCCCAGACTGACTGCGATCACTGCATGCACTTAAGGGAAATTGTACTTTACTGTGTGTATTAGTTATCCTTTTCTCTACTATAAGACAACCTCCCTGGTGTTAGTGGTAAGGATTGAGGCTCCTTGATTGCTGGGCCAGGGCATGGTCATCACAAGTGTTTGGCAGTGGTGGGATCTACTTCACATACTAATTGGCTTGTGGTGGTGGTGTGGGGCAGAGTGAATTCCTGTAGCTTATGTACAGTGATCTCTAAAAGTGTTTTGTACTCTAAAACAGCCATGCAGTTTATACTCAGAGTTCAGATCACAATTGTTTTATTTATTTCGTTAGCTTAGTGTTAGTTAGGGTGAGCAGGCAGCATGTCAGCTGAAGATATCGAAAGCTGACAAGGAGCCATCTGATGGAAATGTGCCTGGCTAGGAGACTGGTGCATGGAAACCTGACTAAAGCAGACCTGATTGCAGTCTTGGTTACAGCTGCATCAGAGAACAGCAGCCTGGAGGGCAATCAGACTGACAGTGGAGATACAATATCCTCGGAGAATAGACAGCTCAACCTTTCTACAGTGGACTTAAAAATCTAGCTGGAGCTAAAGAGACTTGAGTGGGAGACCAGGCATATGGAACTAGAAGCAGCTGAGAGAATGAGTAGCCTAGAAGCTGAAGAACAGGAATGGCAAATAAAGCATGATAGGGAAATGCTGACTCTTCAGCAGAGTCATGGAGGTAATGGGGAAGGGAATAACTGGACCCCAGAAGCACAAAAGGTCAGTACATTTCTTCCACAGTTTAAAGAGGGGGATAATTTTGATAGCTTCATTCATATGTTTGAGCAGGTATGTAAACAGTATGAAGTTGACCAAGGGCTCTGGGTATGGTTCCTGACCCCCTTACGTCACGGTAAAGTTGTAACTTCTTTAGCAAAAATGCATGACACTGACTGTTTTCATTATACTGCTGTAAAAAGACATTTGTAGAATGTTTTAAGCTAACATCTGAAATGTATAGGAAAAAGTTTTGTGAGCATAGTCGTAAGGCAGATAAAAATGTATGTGAATATGTTGTTGAACTGAACACTTATTTTCATAGCTGGGTGAGTGGATGTCAGGCCACCACATTTGAAGGGCTGGCAGACCTTTTGGTAAGGGAACAAGCCCTTAGCACTTTGCCTTAGAACATGAGGATCTGGTTAGCTGATAAACAGTGTGCTACTTCAGAGGAGTGGGGAAGAAGGGAGACCTATACCTAGCAAGTAGGGCAGTCCTGCACAGGAATGGGATCCCCAGTATTGCTCATGGGACTAAAGGAACCCATGGTGGGCAGCACAGACTGCCCCAACAGAATCCGCCAGTAGCAAGGGAAGCCACTAGCCCAGGTACATGTCCAGGAGCTAGGGTAAATGTTTTGAATGCAACCAGTAGAGCCATGTGGCATACAGATGTCCACGGAGCCAAGGTGGGGAACAAAAGGTGAGGGAGCCAGTAAGTGGTAAAGACAAAATGCCAACAGTGGGTTGCCTTGAGACAACAGGGGTATGGAACTACCATCCTGAAGATGTCCTAAGAGGGAAGGATTTGGATGAGTCAGTACCATGTACTTATGCAGTTAAATGCAGTAAGGCTAGGAGACAAGCATGTGGGTCTGGTAGCCTGGGGGAGACCCAGACAGACTGCATACTTGCAGCCAGGACAGCTGAGGTAGTTACTTCAGGGAGTGAGCTACTCTGTAGCAGTGAGAATGAATGTGAGTTACAGCTGCTTGTGGGTACTGATGTTCCCTTGGACAGGGTAACTGCAAAGGTAGAGGTGAGTAGTAGTACCTAGGCTGACAGTGAGGCACTGCTGTCAGAGGATGCCAGACTTCCAGTGGAAGGGAAGCTGGGAAGGGTTACAAGGAGAGACTTGAGACAGGCTCAGCTCTCAGACTCTACATTGCAAGGCCTGAGGCAGGTAGTTAGTGAGGCACCTGATTCTCAAGGGAAGGGGAATCTGTATACTGGGACAAAGGGTTACTATAAAGAGAGTGGATCCCTGAGGGAGGGCTAGAAGGTGAGAGAGTACAGCAGTTGGTAGTGCCTAGAGCTTACCGTCTGGCACTTCTAGCCATAGCCCATGATATTCCCTTTGCAGGTCATATGGGCATAAACGTACAAAGAGGCATATTATGCAAAACTTCTATTGGCCTGGAATTTCCAGAGATGTAACAGGGTACTGCAGGACCTGTGAGCAGTGCCAAAAGGTAGGCAAGGTAGAAGACAGGATGAGAGCTACTTTGATGCCTTTTCCTGTGATTGAGGAGCCATTTCAGAGGGTAGCTATGGATATTGTGGGTCCTCTGAGTACCCCAAGTTCCACAGGGAAAAAGTATATCCTAGTGATTGTAGATTATGCTACATGGTACCCTGAGGCAGTGGCTTTGTCCTCCATTGAGGCCAAGAAGGTGGCAAATGCTTTGTTAGAGATTTTCAGCAGGGTAGGTTTCCAAAAGGAAATACTGTCTTACAGAGGTGCCAATTTTATGTCTGACCTGCTGGCTTGTCTGTGGAAGTCCTGTGGGGTAAAGCACGTGAAGACCACCCCCTACCATCCCCAGACTAATGGTCTTGTTGAGAGGTTAAACTCTACAATTAAGTCCATGCTGCAGGCATTTGCAGATCAGTTTAAGAGGGAGTGGGACAAATATTTGCCCCATCTGTTGTTTGCTTACAGAGATGTTCCCCAGGAATCCACAGGTTTTTCACCCTTTGAGTTGCTGTATGGGCATAGGGTGCGGGGACCTCTAGATTTAATTCGAGATGAGTGAGAATGTGACTGTGAGTCTCACAAGGAGTCTGTTGTGGCATATGTCCTAAACCGCAGGACAAGGCTCAGGGAATTCATGGGCTTGGCCCAGGAGAACATGGCCGAAGCCCAGCAACAGAAAAAGGTGTGGTATGACAGGAATGCTCGAGCTAGAGAGTATGCTGTAGGGCAGCAGGTAATGGTTCTCATTCCTGTCAGATACAACAAGTTGCAAGCAGCTTGTAGGGACCCTACAAGGTGGTAAGAAAGGTAAGTGATATTAACTACATGGCGGAAGTTCTAGGCAGATGGCAGGGGCACAAATTGTACCATGTTAACATGATGAAACCTTACCGTGATAGGGAGGCCCTTGTGCTGAGCATTTGCAGTGGATTGCAGGAGGAGTCTGATGGAGATCTAGGGACTGATTTCCTCAGTGAGGCTCAGGCTGACACCTTGGTAGAAGAGGTAGCAATATCCCAGCAGCTATCTCCTACCCTGGTTCAAGAAATCCAAGCAATGTTGCAGGAGTTTGGGGGGATGTTCATTGGGAAACCAGGGAGCACCCAACTGGTGCAGCACCAGTTGGATACAGGAACCCAAAGGCCTATTAGGCAGGCCCCTTATAGGGTTCAAAGAGAGTCAAACAGACTTTGAGGGAAGAGGTACAGGAGATGTTGGAACTAGGGGTGATTCAAGAGTCCAACAGTCCCTGGACCTCACCAGCGGTGTTGGTGCCAAAGAAGGATGGCAGCAAACATGTTCTGTGTGGATTAGAGGAAATTAAATAGTCACACAGAGTTGGATGCTTACCTCATGCCTAGAACAGATGAGGCCCTAGAGCAGCTGGGTGGGGCTAAATATCTTACAACCATTGATCTTACCAAGGGTTATTGGCAGGTGCCCTTGACGCCCAGTGCTATAGAGAAGTCAGCCTTTGTGACTCCTTTTGACTTGTATGAGTTCACAAAGATGCCCTTTGGGATGAAGAATGCCCCAGCAACTTTCTAGAGGTTGGAAGATCATATCTTAGCTGGAGAAGGAGGGTTTGCCCTTGCTTATATGGATAATATTGCTATCTACAGCCATTCCTGGCAAGAGCACCTTCAGCATGTTAGGGAGGTGCTGGGCAGACTACAGAGGGCAGAGTTGACCATTAAGTCAAGCAAATGTCAGGTGGGTATGGCAGAGGTCTCCTACCTAGGACATAGAGTGGGGATTGGTAAGATAAGGCCAGAACCTGCCAAAGTGGAAGCTATTCAGGCATGGCCTGTACCTGTTACCAAAAAGCAGGTGAGGGCATTCTTAAGGACAGCAGAGTACTACAGAAAGTTCATTCCTAGTTATAGTACCATAGCTGTTCCCCTCGCAGACTTGACAAGTAAGAACAGGCCAGATAAGGTAGTGTGGACCCCAGCATGTGAGCAGGCACTTCTGAAGCTTAAGGAAGGTTTGGGAGGACCCCCTGTGTTAGCCAGTCCAGACTATAGCAACAAATATTTTGTGCAGGTGGATGCTTCAAACTATGAGGTGGGGGCTGTACTTTGCCAAATTTCTTCAGAGGGAGAAGAGCACCCAGTGGTTTATCTCAGTCGTAGGCTCCAACCCAGGGAGGAATGCTATGCAGCAGTAGAAAAGGAATGTCTAGCCATAGTGTGAGCACTACAAAAACTTCAGCCTTATCTGTATGGAAGAAAATTCATTGTGATGACAGATCACAACCCTCTAACATGGTTAAACAGAGCCAGTCATTAAAATGCCAAACTGCTAAGATGGAGTCTGGCATTGCAAGCATATGATATGTCAGTGCAGCACTGCAGTGGGAGTAGCAATGCCATTGCAGATGGGTTCTCAAGACAGGGAATGGGGTGAGGTACACCCAGATAGACCTGACACTCTCAAGTGATGTTTCTCAAGGGGCACTTGAAAAACTTGCTTGAGTTCCCCAGTAGGGAAGAGATGTGATGATTGGGGAGAGATGGGCAAAGGGTGCCAGCCTAGTTAAATAGAATTTGATATCTAATTCTGGCATTTGTACATAAATGTAAAATACATACATGTCTTCTTGATAATAAATGTAAAATACAAGCATGTTTCTTGAGTGTAAAAAAAAACACTGTAAAATGTGAACTTCAGGATTGTTGCAACATTGCCGTCTGCTGTAAGGAAAACCAAGCCAAGCATTTCAAATGTCGTTGAAAGTACAATTATCTAAAAAATGGTGCCGGAACGGCTAGCTGAACACATTCTTCCTATTGTCTTAACTTAAGGAATGATTGTTAGAGTGTACATGTGGAAGGTGCTTTATTGCTTTGGTTTCTGCTAGAGTTTATATGTGAAATGACTTTTTTTGTTGTATTCTCCTGTGCAGGTGTTAGCTTGTTAAATAATGTAAATGGAGTTTCTATTAGACTGGGAACACAGAGCAGGTGTCAAAATGATGCAATATGAATACTGGGAAAACCTAAGTGTCAAAAATGATGTAATCTGGGGTGGACCCAGAGACATGTTTGTTAGTGGTGTTTTATAAACTGTGTCTCATAGAGAGATAGAGAACATTTTGATCTTGTTATCCAACTTACCAGCACTCTGCTTATGTCACATGTAAGTTTCTAGCACTGTGATTTCTTGTAGGAATAGTTAAAGCTAGTAAAGATTAATTAGGTATTTTTCTTTGAAATCAGACCTGTCCTACTGTATTATTTCAAGTTTCTGTGTGATCTCAACTCTTAGATATCTCTGTGGTGTAGTAGTTTTGTCATGTGTTTTAATTATTTATTATTAAATATTTTTAAAAACCTTCTACCTGTGGCTGCTTTGTGTAGAGATAAGCTCTAGAATACATTGCATATTTATAGAGGTTATTGAAATAGGCCACACTAAAGTAAGCTTTGACTGTTAGTTATACTACCATTGGATAATAATATTGCACAGTAATAATTGGCGACCCTTTTAAGGGCTTTTTAGTAGCTGATATTATTAACTGGGTGGTGGCAGTAATTACTACTCTATAGTCAGGGTAAAGGGGCACAGCTGGAAAATCTGTACCATAGGTTCATAGGTAGGTGCTAGGCTATCGGCCCAAGGACCTACGTGAGCCTAGCCAACAAGGTTCCCTGGCTTACACCACCCAAGATAGTTATTTTCCTGTGCCACTGTCAAGCAGAGACACAGAAGTGATCCCTGGGGTGTATTTCCTATTTCCCATCCACTCATCAATATTTTTCTTGAAGAGTGCTAATGAAGAACTTTGCTTGACATAGATGGGTAGCCTGTTCCAGAGTATGGGAAATCTCTGGGACAGGGATCTATCCCTCCAGCATGTCAAGTTTATTGTGGTGACAAGGTTTAGCTCCCCAGAGCTTGTAGCTCGGAGGGATTGGGATTTCTTTAGGTGAAGCATGTCCAACAGCTCTGGGTTTGACATAGCTTTATATGTTAGGCAGAGATCACCTCGGAGTAGGCAATATGCTACAGAGTAAAGCTGGAGTTTTTTGAGGCGGTCAGTGTAGGGCATTTGTTTGAGGTCAGTAATCCTCTTTGTGAGGTACTTATGTGGCCTTTGCAGCTGCTGCAGATGTCTTGTGAGGTACATTCCAAATGGGGCATTGTACCCTATAATGGGTCTAATGAGTGTCAAGTAGAGTGGAACAATTACCTCTTTTTTCCTGGATGAGGAGCCTTTTATGATGAGGTGTGCCACATAGAAGGACTTCCTCACTACTGTGGTGATGTGACTATCAAAGGAGAGACTACTGTCCACCTGGGTCCCAAGGTCTCTTATCACACATTCGGTGTTAAGTAGATTGCTGCCTATGTGGTAGTTCATGGGTACAGAGTTTTTAGCAAAGGGGAAGACACTGCACTTTTTGGCATTGAGCTTGAGGCCATGGCTCTAACACATGGCATCGGTCTCAACGAGGCCCTTCCGTAGAATGTCCACATCATTTGGGGGCTTGACTATGGCTCCTAGTTTGCAGTCATCTGCAAACTTCATTAGCCAGAGGGCTTCTGTGTTAGCCTGTACTTCAGAGAAGTAGATACCAAACAAGAGACTTCCCAGGACAGAACCCTGTGGTACTCAACTTGTCCCTGCCTTGAGGTCAGATTTGGAGTCTGCAACTTTTACAGTGTAGGTTCTGTCAGTGAGCTAGTTGGCAACCCATCTTGTGACGTAGGGATTTATACCTAGTTTAGTGAGTTTAGCTATAATTCCAGAATGGGGGATGGTGTTGAAAGCCTTGGCGAGGTCAAGATAGGCTGTGTGAACCACCTTACCCTCATCTACGGTTTTGGTGACTGCCTCAAAGAAGTCAATCAGGTTCAGGTGGCATGATCTACCTTTCACAAACCCGAACTGAGTGGGATCCAGAGTTTGGAGGTTACCAGTGTCTTTATTTATGAGTTCCATGATGATACATTCCATGGCCTTGCAGACCAGGCTCCTCAGTCTAATAGGTTGATCAGTGGTGGCTCCCCGTTTGTGGAGTGGAATAACTGTTGCTGTGCACCATTCAGTGGGCACAAAGCCTGATGCGAGGCTATTATTGAACATGGTGCTTAAGTGGGGATCCAATTCATTCTAAAGTTTGTGTAAAACACAGCCTGGGATGTTGTCCGGTCCCAAGGATGCTGTGTTTTTGGCTTTAGAGAGTGCAGCTTTTACCTGTGTAGTTGTGATTACAGGGACTCTACATTCTTCCTGTATAGATATGGGCCCTTTAGGGAGTGAGAGGGGGGTAAAGTTAGCACTGAACCTATCTGCCAGGATATTGGCAATATTAGTTGGTTCTGTAATTTTCTTGCCTTTGTGCTGTAACTCAGAGTAGATCTGGGTGTTGCCATCAAGATTCTTGACATAGCTATAGAATGCTTTGTGGTTGTCCTTGGAATTAGTGGTGATTTTGTTTTCGTAGTTAGCTTTGGAGGATCTTATAAGGGATCTCAACTTCTTACTGATGCTGACCAGGGAGCTCCTCCACTCATGGGATTTTATTCTCTTTTGCAACAGTTTCTTCTTTCTGTTGTACAGTTTGTTTATGGCAGGGGACCACCAGATTAGCTTCCTTTTTTTGGAGGATAGCGTCTTGGTTCTGTTTGGAATAGCACGATCCATGCACTCGTGAAAGTGCTTATAGGGTGCATTTGTGTAGGATTCAGCAGTTATAACTGTATTGTCCATCTGCATGGGTGTCATGAAGTTCACCACTTCTGTCTTAAGAAGCATGAAGTTGGCTTTGGAGACATTTTTTTACTGTGGTTTCCTTAATGGGGGGTGGGGGCGGGATGTGGATATCAAGGGTGATTAGCTTATGGTCAGATTGGACCAACGAGGAGGTGACTTCAGGTGTGGAACACCGGCCACTCATGTTGGTAATGACTAGGCCTAGGATATTGTTGCCCCTGGTGGGGGTGTGGATAAGTTGATCCAGGGCATTGGAGTTTATTAATTCCAGAAAGCGTTGAGCTAAGGAGGTGGTACACAAGTAGTTTTCCCAGTTAATTGTGGGATAGTTGAAGTCACCCATTAATAGAGTGTTTGGTTGAACCCTTATATTTTCCAGTACATCAAGAAAAGAGGAGTGGGAATCCTGGGGCATGGTGGGGGATCTGTAGCAAGCTACAATTTGGATTGCAGTTTTGCCCACAGTTAGTTGCACTTGGGTAAACTTGGATGCATTATGCTGAGCAACTAGCCTGGAGGTGTGGATATCCTTAATGAATATGGACACACCTCTGCCTTTGGTGTTTCAGTCCAGGTTACATGGCCGAAAAGTGTGGTATGAATTATAGCCTGGTAGTGCAGGGGTGCTCTCTGGAGCCTTGAACCAGTTCTCAGTCACTGCACAGATATCGATGTTCTCCATTTTAAGGAGTGCCTCGAGTGAGTGCATTTTGAGATTTAGACTTTTAGCATTGAGTAACATTACCCTCAGTTTTTGCTTTGCAATGCAGCCTTTCCCAGGAGAGTCTGTGAAGTTGTATAAATGCTTATCTCAAAGTGTGTGTGTTGTGTCAGCTACTTGACAGGGACACAAAGCACTGGTTGGACAGAGAGGGTACTGGAGGTTCTAGGTTGCCCTGTTAGGCTGAGACCTGGACCCTATAGCTGTGCCAGTGGGGAGTCTTATTGGGGACCTGGTGAGCAAGGGAGCAGCCAGCCCCAGACTAACTCTGATCTCTGTGTGCACTTAAGGGAAATTGTACTTTACTGTTTGTATTAGTTATCCTTTTCTCTTCTGTGAGACAACCTCCCTGGTGGTAGTGATGAGGATTGAGGTTCCTTGATTGCTGGGCCAGGGCATGGTCGTCACACAAGCACTGTCTTAATTTCATACTAATACAGCTGTGGGATGTCTGCAGTCTCAGATTCTTCCAACCAGCATTTGAGAGTATCCCTTTTTCTCCTCTGTAGGTCATTAAAGTGATGCCTACATTGCTCTCCACTGTGCAGAATACTAGTGATACTGAATACAGCCTAGACCAAACTATTCCACACCTCAGACTTGTACTGAGAGCCAGAATAGTCCCCTTGCAGAAGCCTTTGGGTGTGGTGCTTTACCAGGAGTCCAGTAAATATCCTGGACTCCCAGATACCCCATTGCTGTGCCCTAAACCTGATACCTTCTCCACTAATACCAGCTATGTCTACCAGCAGAACTACAGCAATGGAGACTAATGCTTTCCCAGCAATTGCAGTTATCATGTTTACTGGTAGTGTGCAAACCTGAGCAATGCATTTACATAATGTTAAGCTGAGAGCAGCAGTGCCAATAAGGAATGAAATAATTGCGGTTGGAAGGTTAATCTGACACTTGGTCTTAGTTTGAGGGATGTCTACTGATGTAGCCTGTAAATATCTACTGGAAATTGGAAGGTAACTGCTAAGGGAGTTAGGTTTGCAGGCATGCACTGGGGGTATAAATATAATGACTTGACATATTTGTTTTTACCTTTATACATTGAGAATATTGGTGTTTACACTGTGGTATTCAAACCTAGGCATAATGGACAAAACATTTTCTTCCACAGAGTTGATTTTCCATCTTTGCTGCAGAAGTGCTATTCAGACATAGTCAGGAATCATACATAAATACAGGTGCCAGTATGAGCTGTTACACATGTATGTGTGTGACCTGATATTGGATATAGATCCAGTTGTGTACATGTCTTAGGCAATAGTGAAGCACATGCAAGCCCAGATAGCAGATTTATACTTATAGAAATATAGTAGACAGTATAACATGAGTCATACATCTGGAAATACAACAATGGTGTCTCATCCTTCGTACATATAATTTATCAACTTCACTTTTTAAAGTGTTATAAGTTAGAGTGAATATAATGGGAAGTGGAACAACAGTAAAAGTGTATGGAATATCCTCTATTAGTACCCAGGACCATGTATATGGCAGTCCTATGCTTACACCTGTTAGCACAAGAATGTTGAAATAAGACTTGTCTATTTTTCAGTTGATTGCTATAACCTGCACTGTCACAACAATAAGAAAAATGGTTGCACACCCTGTACTAGAACTCAGAACAATCTCTATTCCAACCCTACTCTTACACCTACTGCCACAGGACTAGTTATATGACATTCCCTAATTTACTAATCATTCTTAAGGTCTCTGTGTTAACCATCATGCAACACCACATAGAGGGCTTGCACAGTGCCCAACTGAATTAATTGAATTTATCCAGTTTCAGTTATTGACTGCCTGTGTCCTGTTTGCAGATGTTCTGTTTGCTTCCTGGGTGGGCCACTTGTCCAGTTTGCACACTGCCAGGCTTCATGCAAATGAGATAAACACAGCCAAACCTGACATTTGTTTCCTCTATTTCCAGTGATTACACTAAACACTGCATTGCATAAACACTGCCCCCCCCAAAAAAAAATGAAAGAAAAGAAAAGAGGGAGACAAGTAGTTGAAGTGAGGAAAATCAATCTATGACATACACACTAGAAAATGTTGGTTCACATGAGATGTTTCTACATCGATCTGGATTTCAACTCTCACTCCAATGCATTTTCACAACACAGGAAGGGTACCTTATCCTTCCTTGTGACACAAACAGCTTTATAGCAAGGAACTGAAATCATTCTGCATACAACAAACTGCAACATCATCTACAGTAATATGAAATCATGTAACTGCTATTTGCGCATTTATTATTTTTGGATATAATACACTAAGTGATCACACAACCAGTTATGATTATTGCTTGCAGATATACAGCTCTGTCTTTCCTGTCTGTGTTTTGTTGATCATTCTTCTCTTATCTGACCAGTAATCTGAGACATGCAGTCTGTAAACCATCCTATGTCACTGGCCTTAAAAAGTGTGAGGCTATTAAATGGAAATAATAACATATGCAGTTGCTAACAAATGAAGGGAGGGGTTGGACATTAATGAACAAAATATGTGAATTGTGTGCTGCTTACTTACATTTCCAACCTTACATCTAACACTTTGTATGTCTAACCTGATACACCCACTGGATGTAGGGCAGCCTGAAGTTCTGTTATGTTTTCCTTCTCCAAACCAGTAGTCATTCACAGTTGCAATCCATTAAAAACAAACACTGAGGGAGTGCCTATTCTATGTTTACATCTGCAACATACAGCCAAGAATATGAGATTTAGCAATTTTAATCAGTTCACGTCTGATTTGCATCTTCCCCATGCTAACAGCCCTGAATCTTCACCATATAAAAAGACAACCATGTAGCTAGGAAAACTCAATGTGAGGAGACTTGTTTATGTGGAAAATACAGAACAGAATCTATTACTTTGGGATATATCTGAGCAGAGGATTGCTAAACTTGAAAAGGCATGCTTGCATTTTGTCAGCTACATACTGCATATGCTGAAATGTAATTAAGAAAAATCTGAAGTAAAGGCTTTTGCACTTTTATCTGTATGCATTAGTTAGAAGTGTACTGATACCATGAGCATATTTTCAAGGCATTTCACATGTGTATATGACTGGTAATACCTTAAAATGGAATGTTCTGTGATAAATCTCTAGTCATGTTTCAGGGACAGTTTATTTGATAGCACTTTTAGTACTTCAAAGATGGTTTGTTAGCAAATTGTGTTATTTGCCTGCTCTTTTGGAAGGGAGTAAAGCTGCATTTCTGTTATGGCACAAACAAGGATATGTTGCTACTGTTGCTCTCCTTTGTTTGTATCCAGCCTGTTGTTCATATTTCTCTAGCCTGTCTTATGTTTCTCCACTGGGTAATACTGAGATGCTACCTCTTCTGTTTTATCTGGGAACAGCTATTTTGTAATTATGTGATTCTTATGCGTATTATCCTTCTGTTATCTTTTAGGACACTTAGAACTAGACCACCAAGGCATCTTAATCCTTGAAGACCACCCTTCACTGGTGCTGAAAACCAGGTTATCGTTAATGCTTTTAGGTAACATGGTGCCTTCTGCTTGAAAGGAGACTGGGAGATATGACACACACAGTGCAGATTTGGTGTCAGGTTGTCAATGCTGTTAATGCCATGGGTAGCCATGGCAGGACATATGAGCAGGTGTGCCATAGAGCCACTGGCATGAGCACATCTGCATGGAGGAGAGCAGCTGCAGTGGGCCATGATTGGATGGGTACCAGTGGGGGCCTACTACAAAGCCACCACTATCACAAAATAAAGAGTTCCTGTCCACTGTCAGAGATCCAGACAGCTCCCATGAAAGTGCAGAACAGCATGCCCTTGACATTGGTGTGACTGTTTTAAGGACAGAAAACATGTCCCAGGAAGACCTTTCAGGTATACCTTTGTATCTCAATTGTTGAATAGTGTTGCATAGTAAAACAATTTAAATCATTACATTACTTCTGTTTCACAAGAATTTATTTTTTGGAGGGATTGGAGATTGCTACAGTTAAGTTAGAGTTGTCATCCAAGTTCTTGTTGAAAGTATAGTTAATGGACATATAAAGGGGTAAAAGTATTATCCTCTGTTCTACTGTTAATTGTGATGATGTTGCCCTTACCTTTTGCTTAACCTCTTCCAGGACCATCTAGCTTGCAGATGATACCTTCATCTGCAGATGGTAAGCCAAACACTTTATGTCAGTAGTGATGAGCAATACAAAGAATTATTTTAGTGTGTGATGTTGATGTCAGGACTGCTGTGTGCATTTCTGTACTGCCTAATAGTGGCAGCATTGTTGTTTTGTTGGCATTTGGATTATAGTAGTTTATGTACTAATTGTTTTTCTGTCTGTTGCATATTATCACAGGTGATCCTGACAATGGAAGTGTGGGACTTCTACCACCTGATGTCAGTGTATCAGCAGACTCTGATGATGATGGTTGCCAAACAGAAGCACATTCAGGGGGTGCAGAAGTTGAACCTGATACTGAGGTTGACATACAGCCATCCCCTGCAATTCCATTGGACACAGCCAGTAGGCCTATGCCTACCCATTCCATTGAGCCCTCACATATTGGACAGGTGTAGGGTGATTGATCAGGTAAGTGAGATTACTGCAGCTTCAGTGCCTGGTGAATATGGCCACAGCCAAAGTGTGAGCAATGTGCCATACAGAAGGGTAGTTTGTGGTGCTTGGAGGGGACCTGCTGTCCATCCTTCACCTGATCCAAGTGTCTCTTCCCATGCCACTCAACATATGTTTAAGGCCATCATGTAGGCACTGGCATGTTCCCATAGGTACTCCAGATAAATGCTTAGGGTTGTAGATGTGGTACAGTCTGACATCTGTGACTGTCTCCACCATATTGGCAGTTCAATGGATCATATGAGTGACACATTGGAATGAGGGGTGTCTGTGATGGAATGTATGGTAGGAGTGGAATGGCATCCTCATGGGCATAGGTCAGCCACATCATCTGCTGTTAGGCAATGTGGCCATGCCTGATCACACTTCCATAGTCGTACTACTTCCACTGCTCCATCAGTGAGTGAGCTGTCTACACCGTGATGTGGCACACCATGGGGTCATCATCCTGGGTGCCCTCATGAAGGGAACTTGTCCAGCAGACATCAGTCATGTTCAAGTAGTAGCAGTGCATCTGACCATGGGTGTGGACATGCCAGTGCAACTCCTGGAAGAGCCAGTTCTCATGGTCGGGAATGACAAGAATGAATTGCCACCTCTACCATGCACGGTTTACACCTGTGTGACATACCAAGACATAGAGCTAGCACAGAACTTGTCTTGCTCATGCAGATACTCACATACAAATTTCACTTAGAGGATCCCTACAGACACACACACACAACAGTTATGTGGCTCAGCCATTCAGCTTAAAGCTAATTTTTTCTCACTGGCCATTTGCTGGTTTATCCAAATGTCTGCCTACTTCTCTTTCTGACTCACACACACTCACCGGCCTTTTGTGTCAGCCTAGGCTTCCTGCCTCCCACATAACACACTGTGCAAATGATGATAACTGTGCCATATCTCTGTTTTGTAACTTTTGGATTCAGGGATACATAAGCTTTGTGTATGATGCTCAGGGTGCATAGCTAACTTAGAAAGTTAGATAGTTGATAGCATCAAACTTTCCTAACTTTATTGTGAATGATCTTGTTAGGCTTATGAGGTCTGTAACTGCAATTTGACTAATTACTTTCTAACTTCTCTCTTTAATGATTTTCCAGTACAAACGTATGATGGTAAACTTAGGGCATGCAGTGACCATAACTACTTTTGAGAGGAATGACTGTGTGAACCTTTGATACCTGAGGCCTACTACTTAATAATGTGCACATATTTATTTAACATTTCTTTACTGAGAAAGTCTGACTTGGAACAAAGCCAATTTTCAGGGGAGGCCCAGGGAGAAATGCTCCAGACGCATGTCTTTGAAATATGGAAGGAAACTGGAGCAAACCCACGCAAATGCAGAGAGGACATGCAGACTCAACACAGAAGGCATTTCAGCCAAGAACTGAATGGGAGAACCTTTTGCTGTGAGGTGACAATGCTACTGCTGCACAGTTGCACTGTCTAAAATCACCCCTGCCAAGTCTCAAACCCAGCACACTGTCAACTACAGCATAGTGCATTAGTCCACTAGGCCACTCAGCTCTGCATATAATTCAAATAAGTCTGTACTGTCAAATGTTAAAGTCATTTCTGTGCAAATCTCTCACCTTTTCCTTGGTTATGCTACCAAGTAATGTAATATAAGGATATACCACTCATTCATATTATTACACAAAAGACTCTATGTTCAGTATTTACCTTGTAAATGCAGCAGTTGCAACAGTTTTAGTTCAGGGCTGACTCTTTCTGATGCAAGCAGTACACAGCCAATACATGGGGAGGTAAAGGCTGTGAGAGTTGCCTGGCATCAATGTTAGTATATGTACGTGCATAGGTGGAAGGTTTTAGGCCTTTAGGCCCTTACGTGGTCAGTGAGTGTGCTATGCATTGTCTCCTAGCCAATGCAAGAGCATATTGAGCATGCTTTCATCTGTCTACACCCACAGCAGCTGCTGGTTCCCCCTCAGAATCCTCATCTGTGTGTGATTGTGGTGACCTTGGCATTGGTGGTGGGACATATGCTCCTTTCCCTTGTTGATCCTGCTGAAGCTGTTTTCTCAGGATGATGTTTTGTAGCATGGCACATACTATGAATATTTCAGTACAAGTCCATGCATTGTACAGCAGGGCTCCACCAGATGTATCTAGACATGAGAACTGTGACTTTAGTAGCACAAACAACCACTCTATGATATTTCTGGTTTGAGCAGGTGCCTCATTATGGTGTTCTTTAGTGGGTTTATGTGCATTTCTGATGGGTGCCATCAGACATAGTCCCAGTGCATATCCTGCATCCCCCATTAAATGTCCCTGTGGGCATACCTCTCAACCTCTTAGTGCAAGAAATCTGGGCAAAGCCTGACAAAATGGGAGGACCAAAGGTCCAAAACTAGGGACACATTTGAAATATTGTTTGTATAAACTTAGAAAGTTGCTAGAGTAACATGGTTTGTGTTAACATACATTTTCTGTGGGATTTTAAGTCTGAAACTCAAATGTATGTCTTTATTTAGTAACTTCAAGCCTCAGATAATCTCAGTGATTTACCAGAAAATCACAAATTTTCTGAGGAATAGACCAATAATATGAAGCAAACATCTGGACATTCTGCAAAAATCTGAACAGTTGAGAGGTATGCCTGTGGAATAGTCCCCCTAGCAAACATCTGATACAGTTGGGAGGTATGCCAGATATGTGAGTCATGATAACTCCAGGGCTGCCAGCACACATGTTCAAGATGATTCCCTTGGCATTACACATGATGTGGCAGTTAGCAGAGTGGAAGCGTTTACTATTTATGTAGAGCGTTTCCTGTTCCCCAGGTGGTGCCTTAATTTCTATTAGTGTGCAATCTATGGCACCCAGTACTTCAGGGTAGTTTGCTACAAGACAGAACTCCTGCATATTTCTGGCCCTATCCTCAGGAGTACAGGAAAAATATATGTGGTTACTGGCATGTTGGAGCATATCATTCAGGAACTAATGGAGGATCATGGATGCTGATACCTGTGACACCCCAGCATGTCCCCTGTTAGTCTCAGAAAGGTACCTGTAGCTGAGATTCTAAGTGCCACACATACCTTTGTCTCCAGTGGGATGGATTTCCCTCGGTTTGCCCTGGCTCTGAGTTGACAATGACAGAGATTGAAGCGTTCCTGTAGTTTGTCTCTCTCTACCCTGTAGTGCTCTACAATTTCCACATCATGTATGTTATGATAAGTTAAACAGAGTCTGAAAACTCTTCTACTTCTTGAACTTATTCTCTTAGCAGCAGCAGAAGCAGCATAGATTTCAGCCTGTTGCACATACACACGAATTAAAGCAACAGCAACCCCTAACACTGTTTCTGTCTAGACTCCTTTCTGTGGCTGTATTCCAATAGGTTTTGGAATTCACAGGGGAAAACCAGCACTGAGTCTACACAGTTGCTTTATAGCTTGTTGAATAACTCCTTCATCTTGAATTGGGTGATCAACACACAATTCAACTGCTTATGCTGTAATTAGTATGCCATGGTGTATACCTTGCTTTTGAGGCAGTGCGCACTACTTACTGAATTCAAAACAGTGTGCTATGTGCCATATACACAGTGTAAATGGATCATGTAGGTTTTATTGAATCTGGCTGAATGTTTTTCCTTATGCGACATCACTGAAAGTTTAGTGAACCTTGCCCTCAGTGATGTCAATGTAAGTACAGTTTAGGAATGCATGCATAGACTATAATGGATGCATCACAGCAGATTGTCAAGGGATACAGTAGAATTATGTGGGTGTATCTCAATAAAAATTTTATAGTGCTATTACTAAAGAAGAACCTCATATATAATATTGACATAACAAGGTAGAAAAATGCATCATGGGACTCGTTAAGAAACCACCCTGACACTGAAAACAATAAGCCTATTTAGTCTGCCTTTTTAAGTGTTATAATAAAATTAACTTTGCCTCCATTCCTACCTTCCTCCTTATCCTTTTTCTTCTGTCTTATTCCCTCTTGAATGCATCTGTAGATCCCGTCTCCACTACCTTTTCTGATATTTAATTACATTGGTCCTGAAATCTCTCTAAGGAAAAGTCCTGCAATATAGTTAGCTCCTAAAATCTGCAGTCCATGCATCATCCTTGCCCCTCTGTCCTTTCTGTTCATATCTCTTTGACATGATCTTGCTCATTAATATCATGTCACCTCCCATCTCTTCTAGTTTCAAATGAGAAGAGACGCATCCTCTGTAGTCTCTGGTCATATTCTCTCCCCTCCATCCCAATGACCTATAGCTTCCAGGACTGCATGTAGTACTCATTGTGTGTTATGAGCATGGTCCTGTAATGTTGAACCAATGCCTCTTTGTTTAGGAGTCTATCCTAAAGAGTACATACTTGAGCAATTCTGCTTGCTCCTGTCACTGCTATCCTACGCTTTTCCCAGTGGTCCAGCTCAGGAGAGATCAACACCCCTTGATAATTTTCATGTTCTTTTGCCATCAGTTCCACCCCCCAGGTAATACGTCCGATGGGGTTGTCGTTGCTTAAGTGCAGTCTTTTATATTTTTTGTACTTAATCTCAATTACTTCCTTTCTAACAACTTCATAAGCTTATCCCAAATTTTTGCCAGATTTATCCTCTCATCCTGCACTGCTACACTTATATTCATGTCCATGTCCCCAATGAAACAGTGATCCTGTTTCATGTTCCCTCAGAAGTGTCTGAAATGAACACACTGAACAACACTGGATCCAGGCCTGACCCCTGCAATACTACACTACTCACTTCATTAATTCCTGAGGGTAAGACTGGCATAATGATTAAGGTTTTCACCTTATAAACACAAGATACAGGGTCTGATTATGACTTCAGGTTATTGGGCAGGCTTAAAATGACCCTTCAAGGCACTTAGTCGTGTATTTACCTATGAACCTATACCCACTCTCTGTGCTTTAGCTTTCAACCAATTCAGCTATCCAGTTTCGCAGTCTTTGTCAATATCTCCATTTTATTACCAACTTCCTGCTCAGGGCTGAATAAAAGGTATTGCTGAAATCCATGTACACTATTACCTCTGCTTGTTCCTCCCGTCAAGTTCATCTATTACTCAAACATAAGACTAGGTCAGGTTTGACTAAGAACTCCTTTCTGCCAAGAACCCATGTAGTTTGCTACCCTGTTAATTGTTGCCCTTTGCAAATGCTACCAACCTTCCCATCAAGATTCTCTCCATAAATTTCTCTGCCACTGTAGTTAACTTAGCAGGCCTGTAGTTCCCTGAATTTCATCTGCTACCCCATTGGCAGGCAGGACATCTGATCCTTGTGCATTATACTCCCCAAGTGCAGCCAGTTTCCTGTGGGCCTCCTCTATCTGTCTCTCTCAAGTCTTGCCCTCTGTTCTTGTGTCCCTCTCATATTTGCTCATCCTGTCCAGGTACTCCAGTGAAAGCATCCTGTACATTTTTTAAAGTATAGAGAAGAGTCCATACTTTTATATGTGTATGCACATGGGTAACCAAAACTATAAACAGCATACTGTAACACACTATAAAATCAAAATGAATGCCACACCTTATGCCACAAAAAATTTTAATGAACTAAGCCCGTTCATTCAAGTGCTAAATGGAAATTCGTCAGAGTTAAAAAATCTTTCACTTCCTCTAAGTTAAAGGGCTACATCAATATAAAGGAACTAAAATAATGAACTCTAAACATTTATTTAAAAAACACTATAAAGAATCAATCCTATATAGATATCATATTAAATATTTTACATTTTTAAATATTTAATAATTAAATAAATGCTTAAATAATTTACCAACATTCTTATCACTATATATATATATATATATATATATATATATATATATATATATACATATATATCTATAGTTAAAAGTCTAAATAACCGTTTCCTAAACAATAAAAGGCCACATATATATAGTTAGTGTTAATTCATCTAGTAGGTCACAAGCATTCAGCTTTTGCTTTTATGATGTATTTAATAGAAATTAAATCATTAATTCCTGGTAAAACCAGAATGTTGAGTAATAATTGCCAATAATGCTCTCTCTGTTCCACCAATAGTTCCCAGTCACCCTTCTAATAGGATGAGCTACTTTTTCTAATATAGTAAAAGCAAACCTTCTAAAGTCTCTACATTGAATGGAATGCTTGTATAAGGCATTCAAATTGTTCTTCTTATGAATGGCATAATTGTGTTCATATAGTCTTGTTTTGAAAAGACCCTCTGCCTTCCTAACATTAAATGTTGGACAGAAAGAGCAGAAGGCAATATATACTACACCTTTAGTATTACACTCATAACTTCCTTTCACAGAAAATAGTTTGGAGTATGCAGGAACAGTATAATGCATCCCACCTGGAACTATTGTTGGAACAGAGAGCTTTATTGGCAATTGTTACTCAACGCTGGGCAGTTGATGAATTAACACTAACTATATATATGTCTTTTATTGTTTAGAAAATGTTTATTTACACTTTTAACAATATATAAATATATATATATATATATATATATATATATATATATATATATATATATATTTATTAGAATGTCGGCAAATTATTTAAGTATTTGATTCAAATATCTCAAATATATAATGATATTTAATATGATATCTATATAGGACTGATTATTTATAGTAGTTTTTAAATAAGTGTTTGAGTTGATTATTTTAGTTCATTTTAGTGATGTATCCCTTTAAATGTCTTTGTGTGGTTTGGCACCATTGGTGCTATTTAAAGTAGAGGAAGTGATTTTTTTTTAACTCTGATGAAGGTCCATTTAACACTGGAATGAAAGCACTTGATTCATTAAAAAATTTTGTAGCATATGGTGTGGCACTCGTTTTGATTTTATATCCATGCAAATCTCAGAAGCAAGAAGAATAATTATGGTCTGTGTCTTCTGCATATGAGTTACAGCTAGTATCTTGCGTTCATTCTTGGTTCCTCTTGTTTGCATACTCCATATATCCTCTGTCATTTTAAAGGATATATTGTTTTGCTTTGTGCTACCAGCCCAGAAGCCCATTCTACTTAGGTAACACTCTTTCCATGAAATAATACTTCAGCATGGCCAAGCTGAAGCTTAAGCCTTTACTTCCTAAACTGCCCCACTTGGGCTTCATCTGCCATTAATTTCCCTTGCAGTCCCCATTAACAAATGTATGGACCTAAATCATATCTCTGTTTTCCTTTAGTTCTGTAGGAAGAACAAGTCCAGACTGTGTAACTTTTCTGCGTATCCTTAAAGAGAACAGGCACAGCCTCTCTACCTTCTCATTGTATGATTTGTTTCTACTATTTTATCATTCTCCTGACCTTTTTTACCTT
>NC_056741.1:1954572522-1954620069 GCF_019279795.1 Protopterus annectens
CATACCACCTTGGAACACAATTTGTGAGAGATGCAATTGCATTAAAAACCTGGAGTCTATGGTCTCTTCCTCACAAGCCAGTATACCTGATAGTGAGAAAGTTGTCTGCACAAACACCACACCTCAGACATCACCCACACCAACACAACACTCACCTACATATTTGGAGGTTTTTAACAAAACCATACCTAAACAAAAGAGACCTGCAAGACAAAAAGACACACAAACTCCACCTACAAAACCACACATCACACATAGTCCACACTCCTGTGTCTCACAGCCATCAAGGCTTAACCATAAACCCAATATATTAATCATAGGAGACTCCATTGTGAGACACACAGATGTGCCCCTTACCAGACTGGATAAGGAGAAAGTTATGGTAAGTTGTTTGGCAGGTGCCAGAATCCACCACATCACTCATGCAGTCAAGTCCCTCAACAAGTACTGCTATCACTCTTTCATAGCACATGTTGGCGTGAATGACTTGAGACATACCTGTATAGACTATATGAACAGAGACATGATTGCGCTCACTAAACATTGGTTGGGAAGGTGGCCTAATTGTTAAGGTGTTTGCCTTACAAACACAAGGTGCAGGGTTTGAGTCTCACAAGGGATAATTGGCTAGGCTTGCAAGGGCAGTTAGCCTAGTACTAACCTATGAACCTATATGTGTTCCAGGCAGGTATGTTACTAGCCTTAAGCAGCATTCTACCGTCACACAGAGTGATGCCTCAATACAAACAAAAAATGACTGACGTTAACAACTGGCTTCATTTCTGGTCTCATTCTAAGGGGATACAGTATCTGTCAGCCTAGAAAGACATGATTGATAGACCACAATGCTTTGCCAGAGATGGCCTGCATCTGTCTCCCTTTGGCCTCAGGCTCCTGAACAAAGGCTCTTGCCTCCCCATAGTGCCCTTTCTAGGCAATGTTTTGAGGTCAAAACTACCAACTTGAGAATCTCACCTAAACACAATTTAAAGGTCATGCTACTGAATGCTAGGAGTCTCAGCATGGAACTGCACTCATTGCAAGCATTCTTAATCCTGGAGGATTCTGACATTTGTGGAGTCACAGAAATCTGGTTAAAGGTTGAGGAGAGCACCCCAGCCTTACCTGATTACTCATCCTATCATACATGCAGAATGCAAATTGAGGACAGCAAAGCCAAATGAGGGGGCGTTTCAATATATATTAAATATATACACACCCCCAGACTGGTTAAACAGTATAACACACAGGAGAAGCTCCAGGTGCAGTTAACAGTTGACATGACCCCTGTTCAAATCATTGTTAGCTACAGGCCCCCAACATTGACTCAGGACACCCATGACACCTATCTGGACCTCCTTGAATCTATTAAGATTCAAGTCTATACCCTGATCCAGCACAATTTTAACTACCCAGTCATTGATTGGAAGAGCTACTCAAGCCAGAACACAAATGCTCAAAGATTCCTTGACTTCCTTAATGCCAATGCCTTGGACCAGCTGGTTGACACCCCCGCAGGAGGTGACAACATGTTGGACTTGGTACTAACCAACACAGAAAACCACTGCAGCATCCCCACAGTGTCATCACCCCTGGTAAGATCAGACAACAAGATCAGACAACAAAGCAGTCACCTTTAAATTCACCCCCCCCCAGCTAGGGTAAACAAAAAAAACTTCTCCAAAGCTGATTACAACCTCCTGAGGGAAGGTCTAAACAGCTTCACAGCCCCCTCCCCAATGTTTGGAACTGGCGGTAATGTCCAATCCTGCACCAAAGTGCTATACGATCATTTATATAAATGCATGGATTCAGCGATACCTAGTAGAACAAAATCCTCATCCTCAAGGAAGAGTAAACCTGTCTGGTGGACATTGGCTATACATAAACTCTGCAACAAAAGGAAAAAATTGCTGTCCAGGACCAAGAAGGAACAAGTGACAAATAGGAAGCAAGCTCTCCTTGGCCTAAACAAGCAAATAAGGTTGTGATGATAGGGGAAGGCTAATGGAGATAGGCGAAGGCTGCCAGCCTAGCCAGATAGAATTTTATAGATAATTCTGCCATCTGTAAATATTAATGTAAACCACAGGCTTGTTGTCTTAGATGGTAAAAATAGTGTTACATGTGGAACTGGAAAATAATGTAACAACAGTGCACTCTACTGTAAGGAAGCTAAGTCAAGCATTTTATGACTGTCTTTGACCTTTAAAGTTGGCTCTGGCCTGTCTAGGTGAATGAATTCTTGCTATTGTTTTAAGGCCCGAGTTAATGGCCAGAATTTGCATGCATAAATGTCCTTTATGGCTTTGCTTCCTGACCTGGTGTGAGCTTACTAAAGAATGTAAATGTAGTTTCTGTTAGCCTGGCAACCCAGAGAAGTGTGAAGAATGATGTAATGTGAACCAGGAATGTGATTTTAAAAACAGAAAGAATCAGAGAGCATTAAGCATTTTGGTATTAACCATCCAACTCATCAACACTCTGCCTTTGCTCTATATGTAAGTTTATCTTAGACTTGTGTTTTCTCATAGAAATAGCTAGAAACTAGAAATATTAGACTAAGTGTTTTTTTCTGTGATGTCAGAACTGTACTACTGAATTATTTTAAGTATTTCTCTGTAATCTCTGAACTATTGACTAGCACTGTGTAGTAAAATGTATTGTCTTGTGTTTTAATTATTTATTATTAAATATTTTAAACCCTTTTAACTGTGGCTGTTTTTTGTAGAGATAATTTAAGCTCTAGAGTACATTGCATGTGTATAGTGATCCTGTACCAAGTCACTCTAATAAGCCTTGACTGTTTAGTCACACTTACCAGTTGGATAATAATTTTGCACAGTAATAGTTGGACACCCTTTTAAGGGCCTTTGGGTAGCTGATAATTTTTAGCTGGGTGGTGGCAGTGATTTCTACCATATATTCTGGGAAAAGGAGGAAAAGCTTGAGAACTTGTGCCAGCCTTTCCCAGGAGTGTCTGTGGTTATATAAACTCTTCTCAAAGTGTGTGTGTGTGTGTGTGTGTGTGTGTGTGTGTGTGTGTGTGTGTGTGTGTGTGTGTGTGTGTGTGTGTGTGTGTGTATGTGTCAGCTACTTGTGCAGGGACACAAAGCACTGGTTGGACAGAAAGGGTGCTGGAGGTTTTAGCTTGCCCACTAGGCTGAGATCTGGACCCTATAGCTGTGCCAGTGGGGAGTCTTATCGGGGACCTGGAGAGCAAGGGAGCAACTAGCCTTGGACTGACTGTGATCTCTGTGTGCTCTTAAGGGAAATTGCACTTTACTGTGTGTATTTGTTATCTTTTCCTCCTATATGAGATGGCCCTCACTGGTGTTAGTGGTGAGGATTGATGCTCCTTGATTGCTGGGCACGGGCGTCACATATTAATTGTTTGGCAGTGGTGGGATATCCACACCACATATTATTTGGTTGGCAAATACTAATTGGCTTGTAGTGGTGTGGGTAGAGTGAATTATTGTAGCTTATGTACAGTGAGCTTTGAAGGTGTTTTGTAATCTAAATCAACTACGCAGTGAATACTCATAGTTCAGATCACAATTGTTTTCTTTCTTATGTTAGCTTAGTTAGTCAGGGTGAGCAGGCAGCATGTCAGCAGAGGAGTATGGAAAGCTGACAAGAAGCCAGCTGGCTGAGATGTGCCAGGCTAGGGGATTGGTGCATGGAAACCTGACTAAGACAGACCTGATTGCAACTTTGGTTACAGCTGCATCAGAAAACAGCAACCAGGAGGACAATCAGACTGGCAGTGGAGATATGATACTCTTGGAGAATGGACAGCTCAACCTTTCTGCAGTGAACTTAAAAATCCATCTGGAGCTAAAGTGACTTGAGTTGGAGGCCAGGTGTTTGGAGATAGAAGCCAAGGAAAAGGAGCAGCAGAGGAAGCATGAGAGAGAAATGCTGACTCTCTACCAGAGTCATGGAGGTAGTGGGGAAGGGAGTAATTGGACCCCAGAAGCACAAAAGATCAGTAAATTTCTTCCGCAGTTTAAAGAGGGGGATCATTTTGATAGTTTCATTCATATGTTTGAGAGGGTATGCAAACAGTATAGTGTTGACCAAAGGCTCTGGGTATGGATCCTGACCCCCTTACTCCATGGTAAAGCTGTAACTGCTTTGTAAAAAATGTCTGACATTGCATGTTTTGATTATACTGCTGTTAAAAATCACTTGTTAGAATTGTTTAAGCTAACACCTGAAACGTATAGGAAAAAGTTTTGTGAGCATAGACACAAGGCAAATGAAAGTGTGTGTGAATATGTTGCTGAACTGAGCACTTATTTCCATAGGTGGGTGAGTGGATTTCAGGTCACCACTTTTGAAGGGCTGGCAGACCTTTTGGTGAGGGAACAAGCCCTTAGCACTTTGCCTGAGGACATGAAGATCTGGTTAGCTGATAGACAATGTGCTACTTTAGATGAGTTGGGGAAGAAGGGAGACCTATACCTAGCAAGCAGGGCAGCCCTGCACAGGAAAGGGACCCCCAGTACTGCTCTTGGGTCTAAAGGAACCCATGGTGGGCAGAACAGACTGCCCCAACAGAATCTGCCAGTAGCAGGGGAAGCCACTAGTCCAGGTACACATCCAGGAGCCAGGGTTAAATGTTTAGAATGCAACCAGTGGGGCCATGTGGCATACAGGTGTCCACGGAGGCAAGGTGGGGAACAAAAGATGAAGGAGCCAGTAAGAGGGAAAGACAAAATGGCAATAGTAGGTTGTCTTGACACAACAGGGGTACCAAACTACCATCCCGCAGATGTCCTGATAGGGAAGGATTTGGATGTAGAAGTACCATATGCTTATGCAGTTACACACAGTAAGGCTAGGAAACAAGCATGTGGGTCTGGTAGCCTGGGGGAGACCCAGACAAACTGCATACTTGCAGCCAGGACTGGTGAGGTGGTTACCTTAGGGAGGGAGCTACCCTGTAGCAGTGAGACTGAAGGTGAGCCACAGCTGCTTGGGGGCACTGATGGTCTCTTGGACAGAGAAACTGCAAAGATAGAGGTGAGTACTAGTATCCAGGCTGACTGTGAGGCACCACTGTCAGAGGATGCCAGACTTCCTGTGGTAGGGAGCTGGGAAGGGTTACAAAGAGAGAGTTTAGGCAGGCTCAGCTCTCAGATCCTACATTGCAAGGCCTGAGGCAGGTAGCTAGGGAGGCACCTGATTTTCAAGGAAAGGAGGAATCTGTATACTGGGACAAAAGGTTACTACACAGAGAGTGGACCCCTGAGGGAGGGCTAGAAGGTGAGAGAGTACAGCAGTTGGTAGTGCCTAGAGCCTACCGTCTGGCGCTTCTAGCCATAGTGCATGATATCGCCTTTGCAGGTCATATGGGGATAAAATGTACAAAGAGGCATATTATGCAGAACTTCTATTGGCCTGGAATTTCCAGAGATGTAACAGAGCACTGCAGGACCTATGAGCAGTGCCAAATGGTAGGCAAGGCAGGAGACAAGGTGAGAACTCTTTTCATGCCTTTGCCTGTGATTGAGGAGTCATTTCAGAGAGTAGCTATGGATATTGTGCATCCTCTGAGTACCCCAGGTTCCACAGGGCAAAAGTATATCATAGTGGTAGTGGATTATGCTACATGATACCCTGAACCAGTGGCTTTGTCCTCCATTGAGACAGAGAAGATGGCAAATGCTTTGTTAGAGATTTTCAGCAGGGTAGGTTCCCAAAAGAAATATGACTGACAGAGGTGCCAGTTTCATGTCAGACCCACTGGCTTGGCTGTGGAAGACCTGTGGGGTGAAGCACATGAAGACCACCCCTACATCCCAAGGCTAATGCTCTTGTTGAGAGGTTAAACACTACAATCAAGTCCATGCTATGGGCATTTGCAGATCAGTTTAAGAGGGAGTGGGACAAATATTTGCCCCATCTGTTGTTTGCTTACAGAGAGTTTCCCCAGGAATCCACAGGTTTTCACCCTTTGAGTTGCTGTATGGGCATAGGGTGAGGGGACGTCTAGATTTAATTCGAGATGAGTGAGAAGGTGAGTGCAGGTCTCACAAGGAGCCTGTTGTAGCATATGTCCTAAACCTCAGGACAAGGCTCAGGGAACTCATGGGCTTGACCCAAGAGAACCTGGCAGAAGCCCAACAACAGAAAAAGGTGTGGTATGATAGGAATTCTTGAGCTTGGGAGTATGCTGTGGGACAGCAGGTAATGGTTCTCATTCCTGTCAGACATAACAAGGTGCAAGCAGCTTGGGGGTGACCCTACAAGGTGGTAAGAAAGGTAAGTGATGTTAACTACATGGTGGAACTTCTAGGCAGAAGACAGGGGCATAAATTGTACCATGTTAACATGATGAAACCTTACCATGATAGGGAGGCCCTTGTGGTGAGCATTTGCAGTGGATCACAGGAGGAGTCTGAGGGAGATCTGGAAACCGATCTCCTCGGTGAGGCTCAGGATGACACCTCAGTGGAAGGGGTAGCAATGTCACAGCAGCTATCTCCTACCCAAGTTCGAGAAATCCAAGCGGTGTTGCAGGAATTTGGGGACATGTTCACTGGGAAACCAGGGTGCACCCACCTGGGGCAGCACCAGGTGGATACAGGACCCCAAAGGCCTATTAGGCAGGCCCCTTATAGAGTGCCAGAGAGAATCAAACAGACTCTGAGGGAGGAGGTACAGGAGATGTTGGAACTAGGGGTGATTCAGGAGTCCAACAGTCCCTGGGCCTCCCCAGTTGTGCTGGTGCCAAAGAAGGATGGCAGCACCAGGTTCTGTGTGGACTACAGGAAATTAAATAGTCACACAGAGTCAGATGCTTACCCCACAGATGAGGTCTTAGAGCAGCTGGGTGGGGCTAAGTATCTTACAACCATTGATCTTACCAAGGGTTACTGGCAGGTGCCCTTGACTGCCAGTGCTATTGAGAAGTCAGCCTTTGTGACTCCTTTTGGCTTGTATGAGTTTACAAAGATGCCCTTTGGGATGAAGAATGCTCCAGAAACTTTCCAGAGGTTCATAGATCATATACTAGCAGGAGCAGGAGAGTGTGCCCTTGCTTACCTAGATGATATTGCCATCTACAGCCATTTCTGACCAGAGGACCTTCAGCATGTCAGGGAGGTGTTGGGCAGACTACAGAGGGCAGGGTTGACCATTAAGCCGAGCAAATGTCAGGTGGGTATGGCAGAGGTCTCCTACCTAGGACATAGAGTGGGAAGTGGTAAGATAAGGCCAGAACCTGCCAAAGTGGAAGCCATTCAGAAATGGCCTGCACCTATTACTAAAAAGCAGGTGATGGCATTTTTAGGGACAGCAGGGTACTACAGAAAGTTTGTTCCTAGTTATAGTACCATAGCTACTCCCCTCACAGACCTGGCAAGGAAGAACAGAGCCAGCCAGCAAAAGGCCAAGTTGCTAAGATGGAACCTAGGGTTGCAAGCATATGATATGTCAATACAGCACCACAGTGGGATTAGCAATGCCAATGCAGATGGGCTCTCTAGACAGGGAATGGGGAAAGGTATGCTCAGATAGACCTAACTCCCTCAAGCAGCATTTCTCAAGGGTCACTTGAAAGACTAGTTTGGGTTCTCCAAGGGGAGAGATGTGTGATGACAGGGGAAGGTTAGTGGAGATAGGTGAAGACTGCCAACCTAGCCAGACAGAATTTTATTGATAATTCTGTCATCTGTAAATATTAATGTAAACCACAGGCTTGTTGTCTTAAATGGCAAAAATAGTGTTATATATGGAACTGGAAAATAATATAACAACAGTGCACTCTGCTGTAAGGAAGCTAAGTCAAGCATTTATGACTGTCTTTGATCTTTAAAGTTGGCTCTGGCCTCTCTAGGTGAAGGAATTCTTGCTGTTGTTTTAAGGCCTGCGTTAATGGCCAGAATTTGCATGCATAAATGTCCTTTATGGCTTTGCTTCCTGACCTGGTGTGAGCTCACTAAAGAATGTAAATGTAATTGCTGTTGTGAAGAATGATGTAATGTGAACAAGGAATGTGATTTTAAAAACAGAGAGAATCAAAGAGCATTAAGCATTTTTGTCTTGACCATCCATCTCATCAGCACTCTGCCTTTGCTCTATATGTAATTTTATCTTAGATTTGTGTTTTCTCTTAGAAATAGCTAGAAACTAGAAAGATTATGATGTAAGAACTGTACTGCTGAATTATTTTAAGTATTTCTGTGATCTCTGAACTCTTGGCTAGCACTGTGTAGTAAAAAGTATTGTGTTGTGTTTTAAATTATTTATTATTAAATATTTTAAACCCTTTTAACTGTGGCTGTTTTGTGTAGAGATAATTTAAGCTCTAGAGTACATTGCATGTATATAGTGATCCTGTGCCAAGTCACTCTAATAAGCCTTGACTGTTTAGTCGCACTTACTAGTTGGATAATAATTTTGCACAGTAATAATTGGACATCCCTTTTAAGGGCCTTTGGGTAACTGATTATTAGCTGGGTGATGGCAGTGATTTCTACCGTATAGGCTGGGAAAAGGGGGCACAGCTGGAGAACCAGTGCCAGCCTTCCACAGGAGTGTCTGTGTGGTTATATAAACTCTTCTCAAAGTGTGTTTGTGTGTGTGTGTGTGTGTGTGTGTGTGTGTGTGTGTGTGTGTGTGTTTGTGTGTGTGTGTGTGTGAGCTACTTGTGCAGGGATACAAAGCACTGGTTAGAAAGAGAGGGTGCTGGAAGTTTTAGCTTGCCCACTAGGCTGAGATCTAGACCCTATAGATGTGCCAGTGGGAAGTCTTACTGGGGACCTGGAGAGCAAGGGAGCGACCAGCCTAGGACTGACTGACTGTGATCTCTGTGTGCTCTTAAGGGAAATTGCACTTTACTATGTGTATTTGTTATCCTTTCCTCCTATATGAGACACCCCTCACTGGTGTTAGTGGTGAGGATTGAGGATCCTTGATTGCTGAGCCAGGGCACGGGCATAACAAAGGGTATTAGTGAAGTCCTCCAAAGCTAACTTCAGGTCCAAATTGGCTACATCTACTAAAGACAATCATAAGGCCTTCTTCACATACATCCACAATCTAAGGGGAAACACCCAAATCTGCCCATAACTGATGGTCAAGGACACCATGCACACAAATGCCATGGATATACCCAACCTGCTAGTACACAGGTTCAGTGAAAATGTCTCCCTCCATCAGTAATCCTGGATATCTCCAGCACCTGCCCCCCACCCCTTATCTCTAGGGAGCAAGTAATTACTGCCTTCTGAAAGGCTAAAAACACAGCTTCCATGAAACCTGATAACATCCCAGGCTGTGTCCTGCATCAACTCAGGCAGGAATAAGCAGTACCATTAGGCACCCTATTCAACCTAAGTATGAGTACTGGTTTTGTCCCAGCCGAATGAAGAATGGCCAATCTCACCCTCTGCACAAAGGTTTAGCATCCACCAATCCAGACAATTATAGACCGTGGAGCATCCACCAATCCAGGCAAATATAGACACATCGGCCTAACTAGCCTGATTTGCAAGACCATGGAATGCATTATTATGGACCACATTAACAAGGACATTGGCACCCTCCAAATACCTCCCACACAGTTTAGTTTTGTCAAGGGGATATCATGCCTTTTAAATTTGGTAGACTTCTCTGAGTCAGTCACTAAAGCCGTTGATGAGGGTAAGCTGGTGCACATTGCCTACCTTGACCTAGCCAAGGTCTTTGACACTATTCCCCACTTGGGCATAGTAGATAAACTAACCCAGATTGGTTTAAATCCATATGTGATCAGATGGGTAGCTAATTGGTTCACTGATAGAGCTCATTGAGTCATAATAGGGGAAGCTACCTCAAGTAGTAGACCCATAACAAGTAGAGTACCCCCAGGGATCAGTCTTGGGGCCCCTGCTGTTTGGAGTATACTTCTCTGAGGTGCAAGCTAAAACCAGAGGTCTATCACTGACCAAGTTTGCAGATGACTGCAAGCTGGGCTCTATCATCAACTCCCCTAGTGATGTAGACATACTACAAGAGGGTCTCACCTAGACAAATGACTGGTGCCAGAAACACTGCCTTAAACTAAATGCCAAAAATGCATCATCCCCCCATTTGGGGAGAGTGACGTCACCACAAATTATCACATTAATGACAATGCCCTAAGCATTCAAGCAGTTGTGAGGGACGTGGACACCCAATTTTACAGCAATCTAACTTTTGACCACCATGTTGCCTCCATTATACAGTGAGCTTTCTACATGACTCACCTCATTAGTATGGGTATTTCTTCCAGGAACCAGGAAGTCATAACTTCCCTGTATTCCTCCCTTTTCAGACTCATCTTTAAGTATAACACCCCTTTCAGCATGTACCTCAGAAAGCACATGCAGCACCTGGAGAGACCACAGAGGTTCCTGACCAGGAGAATCCAGGGCTTCAAAAATCTGTCCTACACGGAGAAGATAAAAGATCTGTCCCTCTACTCTGTCTTATACAAACTCCTCAGAGGTGATTTGTGTCTGGCATAAAGAACAATCTTTGACCCCGCCTTGATGAAATTGCTGCATATCTGCAATCCAAACTCCACTCATGTGACCTGCATGCAGAAGGACTTGATGGTGGGACAGATTTGTCTCCCAGAGACTCACCCATCTGTGTAATAGATTCCCTCTGCATGTAAAGCAGTGTACTTCATTATCCTTCTTTAAGAGGAACCTGGATAACTGGATGGACAGGGGCATCGGGTGTTGACTTGTGGGAACATGGGCTAATTTTGTTGGCTAGGCTTATAAGGGCATCAGGGCCAGTAGCCTAGTAACTTGCTATGATCCTATGAACGACAACAGCAAATTGCGAAAGTCACTGCTGCAGCTTTAAAGTATCTTTACAGGGTTTCCTTTGCCCCTCTGCACCTGCAGTGTGTGATGCTATTTCCTCATACCCCTGCTGCTTACATAACCCATGACATTGTTCTACATTAGAGTAGGGGAATATTCAGAGATGCTACAATTTTGGAATTAGAATGCATTCCCAACATGCACACTTGCAATTCAACATTTTGGATGGAATGTTGTCATGCACACTTGCAATTCAACATTTTGGATGGAATGTTGTCATAATGGTTATAATATTTACCTTACAGACACAAGGTACAGGGTTTGATTCTCACATGGGGTAACTGGCTAGGCTTAAAATGGTCAACAAGGGCAGTTAGCCTAGTACTAATCTATGAACCTGATGACTCTAACTATGGACCTCAGATTCGAAGAGGCATCCTTTTTACTGTGCCCTTACAACTTACTTTTTAGCACTGTGATCCAGTCTAAGTTGATTGATTCGGGCTTCCCGAATGTGTAGTACCCTACAAGATTTTAAGGAGGAAGTGAGAATATTGAAAACATTCTTTTTAGAAAAAGGTTACCCAGATAAACTGCTAGAAGACTTGGCACAGGAAATTAGTCAAAAAAGAGACACATTGTATCCACCCCTACTAGGAGTAGGTACTGTTAACCAACGACAGAGTAGAAGTGAAAACAAGATACAAAGTCAGAGTAGTTTCATTTACACCTTCAATAAGAACTCTGAAGAAATTGAAGACATTATTTTTAAATATTGGCCCATTCTGAGTTATCACGAGGACTTAAAATCCTTTATTCCAGAAAGACCACACTTTGTCAGAAAAAGAAATAAAAATTTGAAAGAGATCTTTGAAATGAAACATAATTTAGAGAGCAATAAAAACAGAAGGAGAGTAGGGACCTATTCATGTGGTAATTGTAAGCAATGCCACGCTATGATTAATCAGGAACAGATTAGGATTCCCTCAAGAAAATTTAACTTTACTGCCAGAAAATACTATAACTGCATCACAAAAGGGGTAGTATACCTAGGGACATGTATATCCTGTAATAGTTTTTATATAGGAAAAACTGAACGACACATCAGGAGAAGGGTATATCAACATTTCAATGATGTAACGAAACAAAAAGAGACTAATGCTTTCTATAAACACTCCCTGGTTTGTGAAAATATGAACTTGGAGTTCTTTATTTTAGAGCAAGTTACACAGGACATTAGAGGTGGTAACTGGGAGACAACCCTAGAATATTGCGAGTTATATTGGCAACTAAAACTAAATTCTACTAAGACATCAGGTTTGAATGACTCTATTAACATCATGAGTGTATTAAAAATGAGAAAAGCAAGGTTATAAATATAGTTTCAGTTACCATCTTTTTAAAGCTATATTTTAAAGCTATATTACAAATGATGTTTCAACTCCACACATACACTCTTTTGAACAAACAAGTTTTAATTTTAAAACTAATTGTATTTATATTCATATTTTATTAAGATATTCATCAAGACTGGATATGAATTATTAATTAACACAATGAATAATTTCATCGGAGATTTTAGATGTGATTGTTTTTTATTTACTAATGACAAGAAAGTTTAACTTGTTTTAATTTTATAGTACATCTAACTCTGAATGTATAATATGAAAAACATTAAATTATTGAACTAACGGATGTACGTATAGTTCAATATAAGTTCAAGTTATAATATATAGGTTAGATTTTATATTAATTTCTATTTATTACTATGTTTTTATACATTTTAACATCTAAAGAGTTTTTTATACATCAAATTATGAAATAAGCACTTAATGAATTATTCTTTTAAGTTGTTAATAGTTTATATGAGTCTGAGTACATAGAAACTAGTTTTTTCAAAGATGCTTTGATGAAAGTAATAGAGAATTTGAAATCAAATGCAATACTTTGATACACTTACTTGTTTTCTTTAAGATGTAATGATTATTCATTAATTAATTGATTTTAACATGTGATCAATATGAATTTATTTAAAGGAGCGCACAATGTTGCTGAGTGATTTTCTTTGAAAAAGCCCGATAATACACAGGTGAAAGCGCTTGGAGTATTTTGTTTCAATAAAGACTGTTTGTTTCAAAGACCTTTTGGCCGTTGCCAGTAATTTTTCCTCGTTTGGAATAAGTTGGATTAAGTAGCTGCTAATTACGGGTCCTGAACTGCTGGGCTGTGTTTTTTTATTCTTGGTTTTTTCGTTTGGTTTTTCATGTTGTCATAATGGTTACAATATTTACCTTACAGACACAAGGTACAGGGTTTGATTCTCACATGGGGTAACTGGCTAGTCTTAAAATGGTCAACAAGGGCAGTTAGCCTAGTACTAATCTATGAACCTGATGACTCTAACTATGGACCTCAAATTCGAACAGGCATCCTTTTTACTGTGCCCTTACAACTTACTTTTTAGCACTGTGATCCAGTCTAAGTTCAGCTGCAACTTAACTTAACCAAAAACACTCTTCCCTCCCATGTCCTACACCAGACACATATATATAACCTTGTACCCCATTTTTGCACTGTTGCAACCATCAGTTGAACCAGTCCTGTGATGTCTTTGGGCACAGGTAACACTTCATAGACTACTGTGCACCCCATCTTCCTGCAGCTTGAAGCTACCTGTTGGTAACAGTTTTAAATTCCAGGATTCATAAGTTCAGGACCTTCCAGAACAAGAATGAATGTGCATAAATGAGGACTTATACAGACTTAGTCTGGAGTATTCACACGTGTGCGTGTGTGTGTGTGTGTGTGTGTGTGTGTGTGTGTGTGTGTGTGTGTGTGTGTGTGTGTGTGTGTGTGTGTGTGTGACATCTGTATGTATAAATAGTGGGCTTTAGGGTGCAGCACCCCATGCCTTCATTCAATAAAGCAATTTCAAAGGTAAAACATGATTATCAGTAATCAATGCTCACCTGTAGTTGTTCTGCATTGTTTTGTAATCTCAAGACTTGATTATCTTAATAACATTCTTATTGGTCCCCAATGAGATGTGGTCTGTGTGGACTCATTATATGTAGGTGACCTTTACCCATTAGGTCTCTGATTATACTACTCTTACCAACATCAGCCATGAAGTTACTATCACCATGACTACACTCTTTCTGTCCACCATATCTCCCTGTTTAACATTTCACATAATTCAGCTACCATTGTCAGAGCCCACCATATCTTCCTGTGGCAAGTACACCAACATCCTGCTCCTGCATGGCTATCTGTCCTTGACCCTGTTCTGCTTCTATACTGCCACTGCCTGAATGTTTGATTGCCATGCTTGTCTTCATTGCTCCTCCCAGGCTGATCTGGCCCTTCTTCCATAGCCCACCTTGTACTTTCTGCCTTACCTTTACTTCTTCATCCTGCTGTTAGTACTCCTCTGTTCTATACTATTCTCAGTCTAACCTGTCTGTCTTTTTTACTTTTTCTGCCTGCTGTCTTCCCTGACTGTCCACCTACCTGTTTGTTCTTCTGTCTGACACTTGCTTTTTGTGGTGCTAAGAAACCCTCCTCCTACCTATATCATGCTACACAGTGCGCGTCTTATTTGGACTTCATGCTCTATATTGGTGTGCACCTACTTAATATTTTCGAGGGAGTGCAATTCCACTCCACCTGCAGATGTATTGTTAACATCCTGTGCACCAGAAAATTCCTTAAATTGCTTCATAGACATATTCCTGCATTTCTTTACCTCCTTCTGCTCCTTAGCTGTACCTCCATACTGCTCCTTTTACTGCTATCCATCACTTTTTGTCAGACGTAATCACACAAGAAGCTATTTAAAGTCATACATGCAGTAGCTTGTCACTAATAAGTTCTCAACAGTTGGTGAGTAACAAGCTGTATCATTGGAGGGGAGTCCTGCATTGGGTGTCTCTTTCAACCACTTACAACCCCTTTCCAAAGTTTCTCCCAGTCTGTGCAGTTCACCATTCACTGTTCTCTGCATTTTAGGTAATAGAATATACATAGGATTGCTGGCCTAAAATAGTCCAATGCCCTGCTACCAATACTGGCTACTTAGCTGTGTGTTCCTACTCCTGTCTGCTGTGCTATCTGCCACTTCTTAGGGAAAGAAAGAAATGAAGACTTATACAGACTTAGTCTGGAATATTCACGTGTGTGTGTGTGTGTGTGTGTGTGTGTGTGTGTGTGTGTGTGTGTGTGTGTGTGTGTGTGTGTGTGTGTGTGTGTGTGTGTGTGTGTGTATCACATCTGTATGTATAAATAGTGGGCTTTAGGGTGCAGCACCCCATGCCTTCATTCAATAAAGCAATTTCAAAGGGAAAACATGATTATCAGTAATCAATGCTCACCTGTAGTTGTTCTGCATTGTTTTGTAATCTCAAGACTTGATTATCTTAATAACATTCTTATTGGTCCCCAATTATATGTGGTCTGTGTGGACTTATTATATGTAGGTGACCCTTACCCATTAGGTCTCTGACTATACTACTCTTACCAACATCAGCCATGAAGTTACTATCACCATGACTACACTCTTTCTGTCCGCCTTATCTCCGTTTAACATTTCACATAATTCAGCTACCATTGTCAGAGCCCACCATATCTTCCAATGGCAAGCACACCAACATCCTGCTCCTGCATGGCTATCTGTCCTTGACCCTGTTCTGCTTCTATACTGCCACTGCCTGAATGTTTGATTGCCATGCTTGTCTTCATTGCTCCTCCCAGGCTGATCTGGCCCTTCTTCTATAGCCCACCTTGTACTTTCTGCCTTACCTTTACTTCTTCATCCTGCTGTTAGTACTCCTCTGTTCTATACCATTCTCAGTCTAACCTGTCTGTTTTTTTTTTTACTTTTTCTGTCTGCTGTCTTCCCTGACTGTCCACCTACCTGTTTGTTCTTCTGTCTGACACTTGCTTTTCGTGGTGCTAGGAAACACTCCTCCTGCCTATATCATGCTACACAGTGCCCGTCTTAGTTGGACTTCATGCTCTTTACTGGTGTGCACCTACTTAATGTTTTAGAGGTAGTGCAATTCCACTCCACCAGCAGATGTGCTGTTAACATCCTGTGTACCAGAAAATTCCTTAAATTGCTGCATAGAGATATTCCTGCATTCCTTTACTTCCTTCTGCTCCTTAGCTGTGTCTCCATGCTGCTCCTTTTACAGTTAGCCATCACTTCTAATCAGATGTAACCACACAAGAAGCTGTTTAAAGTCATACATGCAGTAGCTTGTCACTAATAAGTTTTCAACAGTTGGTGAGTAACAGGCTGTATCATTGGAGGGAAGTCCTGCATTGGCTGTCTCTTTCAACCACTTACAACCCCTCTCCAAAGTTTCTCCCAGTCTGTGCAGTTAACCATTCACTGTTCTCTGCATTTTACGTAACAGAATATACATAGGATTGCTGGCCTAAAATATTCCAGTGCCCTGCTGCCAATACTGGCTACTTAGCTGTGCGTCCCTACTCCTGTTTGCTGCGCTATCTGCCACTTCTTAGGAAACTGTGACTGATCCTAATAAGTATACTAGAAGTGGTACTTATACTGATAAGGATACTGACCCTAATAAGTGTACTAGTACTGACATTGATACTGACAAGGGTACTGATATTAATTAGTGTACCAGCAATGGTACTGGTACTGATAATGGTATGGATCCTAATAAGTGTAGCAGCAATGGTACTGATACTAATAACAGTACAGATCCTAATAAGTGTACCAGCACTGGTACTGATACTGATAAGGGTACTGATCCTAATAAGTATAGTGGAACTGGTACTGATACTGATAAGAGTACTGACCCTAATAACTGTTCTAGCACTGGTACTGATACTGATAAGGGTACTGATCCTAATAAGTATGCTAGAACTGGTACTGATACTGATAAGAGTACTGATCCTAATAAGTGTACCAGCACTGGTACTGATACTGATAAGGATATTGATCCTAATAAGTGTACCAGCACTGGTACTGATACTGATAAGGGTACTGATCCTAATAAGTACACTAGAACTGATACTGATAAGAGTACTGACCCTAATAACTGTTCTAGCACAGGTACTGATACTGATAAGGGTACTGATCCTAATAAGTGTACTAGTACTGGTACTGATACTGATAAGTGTACTGATCCTAATAAGTGTACTAGTACTAGTACTGATACTGATAAGGATACTGATCCTAAAAAGTGTAGCAGCACTGGTACTGATACTGATAAGGATATTGATCCTAATAAGTGTACCAGAACTGGTACTGATACTGATAAGGGTAATGATCCTAATAAGTACACTAGAACTGATACTGATAATGATAAGGATATTAATCCTAATAAGTGTACCAGAACTGGTACTGATACTGATAAGGGTAATGATCCTAATAAGTGTACTAGCCCCGGAACTGATACTGATAATGATACCGATCATAATAAGTGTACTAGCCATGGTACTGATACTGATAAGGGTACTGATGTTTAGAGTGATAAGTACATTCATGCTAATAGTAATAGAAATACAGATAAGGTTATGAGCAAAGGGTTCTGATAATGATATTGATTCTGATGGGGATACTGGTCAGCTTGTCTTCGAGTTTCCAAGGTTCGGGCTACATGATATCCCCTTATTATTGACCATGTGGTCAAACATATTTGGGCTTCAGCTTGTTATTTCCTATACAGGCAAAAACAGATAAAGAGTGAAAGAGTCCAGTAGTGTCATCCTCTGTTTTCTGAAGTTATGCATTGTTTAATTCCATTTTCCAGTAGTGGTAGCTTTATCTTCTCAAGTTTCTCATTGCTTCATTCCAATGTCAAATGGTGGTAGCCTATAGTTTCCCTGCATTGTTTTCTAATCACAGGACTTGCAGTGTTTGGTCTTTGAATTCTAAAAAGGAGTCCTACTTCTTCTATTATCCTGATGGCATTCTAAAGGGGTAGAGTGTGTTCATAATTCATGAGATATTTGTTTTTTCATTGTTTTATTAACTACATCATGTGGTGGGTAAAGTGTTCTGCCTTGGTGAACAAAATTGTCTGACTACATGATAAAGTGAATGAAGATTAACGTAACCCTTTATCATGTGCTGAGTTTATCTGCAGTGGTCTTTGGGATTTATTGTTAGATAAGATTAAGGGAAAGTTTCAGTAATAGGAATTTGTTTGAAATGTCAACAGAACACTAATTTGAGTATTTTTAGAATGCCAGACAGCTGCTTCCATCCTGTAGACTGAAGGCAGTTAGATTTATGGAATAACAGCTAATTTGCCACAGACTTTTAATATCACAGTTTGTATTCAACAGCTTTACACAAACCCTGAGCATATTGTCCGGCACTGCAGTCATTTCTGGAAAAAATGTTTAAGAGGTTTGAATATACCATGCCTAGTTTTTCAAAGAATCAATTTGTTAATTAACTAACTAACAAACTCGGATTGAAGACAGTGATCCCAGTGGACCATTTTCATGCTCAGCTTGTGATATAATTTCCGCAGCCCTATGTCTGCTCATGGGAAGAGTTTTTGGTGTGGTAATATCAGTCTTGACTCTTGAATTCTTTTGCCAAGATAATAGAAATTTGAATTTAGACATGACATTTTCAGATCATTCAACTTAGGACCCTTCCCGCAAACTGTTATATGCAACTGAGCAGTTTCATTTGAAAATGGAAATCAAATTATTGTTTTTACATTTTTTATTATTGCTGTTTTGGATGCTTCTATGTATCTTCATGATGTTAATCATTTCTTACATTACCTAATATATGGTGGAAACTAGACCTATTTGATAAATGTCAATAAAACACACATCAAAATAAAGAAAATGAAATCCATAGTCCTATATTTAACACGATTTTTCAGCATCAGTGTATAGTTTTACTCCCCCAAATTCACCCATTTTTGAAAGTATACCCACAGCTAACTTATCATTTTTCTGATTATTACATTACCTCATTAATTCAGCTGGTTAAGATTTGCTTCTTTCCAGGCTTGGATAACTTGGGTGACAGCAACATTTCATACCGAGCACATTGTATCATTTAATGGTACTCTAATGAATGCGACAGTTCATGCTAGAAGAAGTGGACTATACTAAAGTGACATGGAGACCCAGTGTTTTCTGTTAATTTACTTATTTATTTATTTATTTATTTTATTTATTTATCCAGTGATTTCTTTTTAATGTAGCATTTAGTAACAGGATTAATAGCCTATTCCTAAAGATATAATTTCAGTTATCACCTGGGGCATGATAATTAATAAAAAAAAAATTTAAGTATGTGTGTGTATGTGTGTGTGTATTATAAAATGCAAAGCATACTATCCACAGTATATAGAGACAATAAGACATGGGAAAGGGGGATGTTGTGCATAGCACTGATGCTACAGTATGCCCACAGGTGTTGTGGGGCATGAGCCCCATAGGTAAGCACCTTATAATCCCTGGGTATACAGTAATATCCCTATCATGTGCACTTTGGCTCTCATAAAGTGATCCTCTATATTTATGTGTGTATTTACCTGTTTAATTTGCACATAGGAATTTTTATATGATAAATATGTTTTGTAGCATGTTTTAACACTCTTTGATTGTCAGGCTTATGCAGTTGTAGCATTACAGAATTTAGACATGAACTTTTCAGATCATTCATTTCAGGGACCCTTCCCACAAACTGTTGTATGTAACTGAGCAGTTCCATTTATAAATATAATTTCCCATTTGCTTTTGAAAGTCACAATTAGGATCCCAATTGTACTAGTTTGGTATATAGCTCAGTAATTGTAGTCCATAGATGTTATGTTGAAAACATAAAACTCCACTGCTAACCATGAGCAGACAGGTGATCCGCTGTGGTGACCCCTAACAGGGAAAAGCCGAACGAAGAAGAAGATGCTATGTTGAAAATCTCTTTTCAAATGTTAAGTTTTAGCAGATCTACAGAAATGAAAACAGTGATAAAAATGTAACTTCTCCACTGGCCAAATGCTCCACGCCTTTTCCACTGCTAAATTATGAAACACTCTCCCACCATCTCTAAGATCTACTAGCAGGCATCTCTCTTCAAAAAATCCTTAAAACAACAGCTGTCCTCACAGTGGCTATGCTCATGTGCCAGTTCCTCACACTCCATTACTTAACTTTTTCTTTCTTCCACTACCACCTCCTTTTCACTCCTTCTCCATCCCACCTCCTTAATCCTTCCTAACTCCTGACTAGTAATCCTTTGCTGCCATTATTTATATTAGTAGAATCCGTAGATAGTCTTATTTATGACTGTATTGCCTCATTACCTAATTTTACTTTATTAAAAACCTATTTCATTGTCAGCTCTTGTTGTTGTATTTGCTGTATTTGATACTTTTGTTTGTTGTTTGTTTAAATTGCGATGGATCTTTTCTCCCAGAGCCTCCACTGAAAATGGGCACTTTTTGGCCCAGTGGACCATCCCGGTAAACAAATGCAAATAAATAAATAAATATTTGTCATGTTTTATCAGCTTTCTAGTAGTACCATTGTGCATATAGTTTCTGCTGTAAATGTTTTTATTTCTGGACTTTTTTTTAAAGATTTTTTCTTACATTTTCATAAAGGCCTGGGAAGTTAATTGTATAGTCTTCTCCATATCAGAGTTAGTGGTAAGAGAAAATGTCTGCTATTGAAATTTTTAATGTTGAAAGGGAAATGGGATCTGTGACTAGATATGTGGTCTAAGAGACCATGTGTCAAACATTTTTTATGCACAGATAATTATTAATATGATTGGTCAGTTTGTATTGCTAATTTTATATGTGAATTAACAAGAATGCAAAAGCAATATAATTCACTTGAATAATACAATATGAAAATACAGAAAACGGAATGATAATGCAACAAGTGAAGATTTGTAATATGTTAAAGCATAAAGGAAAGATACACAATGTATAAGACAGATAGTTGATTTCAGTTTATAAATAACAATAGCATGTGATAGTATAAAACAAGTGGAAAGATACATTTCATAAAAGTATATAGCAACTGAAGACTTATAGCAACAATAAAATTGATGCAAAAATGAAAGGAAATATTAATAATAATAATAATAATAATAATAAGCTGCAGTAGTCTTTGAGCCATTGAAGGGAGATAATAAAGGACACTGAGGATGAACTTGGTAAAGTAAAAGAAAAGAAGGAGGGCATTTAAAGGCAAACTATACCTTAAATTCAACAATGCTTCTCCCCAGAGTGAATGTTCAACTTTACATAACAATGCAGACAGTTTCACATATTAAGAGCTGTCTCTTCCCCTTTGTCCTAGTCAGCTTCCTCACTGCACATCATGTTGAGGCTGAATGAAATCTTACAAACTTTGGGAACTTGTCCTCCTTGCTCTTACATCATTTTACCTATTACATATGAAAGTTTCTTGCCAAGAGAAATACACACAGCAATGTACACAATCATAAAGCTATCCATGCAAAAAATTCACAGCTTTTTTATTGAGTAAAATAACTGACAACTGCATTTTCTCCATCATTGAAGTCATAAATAAGCTGACTTACTCAGGGAAGGAAGAAGGTAGAACGATAGGACCTGAAACTCATAAAATATTCCCCTTTTAAAAGAAACTTTTACATTAACTATTTTTTTACATTTCTGATGGAAATTTGTATGGATTGTGTAACATACATTTAGGAAGTAAAGGTGAGAATCACTGCTAAACCAGACATTCACACATTTGCTAAGGATTTTCAAACTTACTAATATTTTCAGTGTCCAGTATAAATGAATGAAACTGATTTCATGGCACAGACTAGGGAACTGTTTTCTCATCAACTGTGCCTCCCCAGTGTATTATGAGCAAAAAGTACATTTCCAAGAAAACAAAATCACATCAGGAAGCTTACCCCATGAAGGCATTCAGGATAGAAGAAATTAAAATTAAGGAGTTATTGTGCTGCAGTCAGATTTTAATTGTGTAACTTCATGACAAGACAAATATATATTTAATTTCTGCCCATAGTGGTTCTTTAAGAAAGTGAGAGGATGGTGATAGGATCTTAAGACTAAGGCTGAAGGTAGAAGTGACATATAACAAACTGCCCAAACTGGATTTTGTTTTTTTTTTTTAAAGTTGCCAAGAGATGGAATACTGTTTCAAGTCAGGAATTCCAGACAGCAGTACAAAGTTTAGATAAATCCATTTAGTTGCAGGACAGGTTAAATCAAATTATCCTAAATGTATCGGGGTTTGAAACAAGAGGATGGGCAGGATTCACAAAGCCTCCGTGTAAGAGTTACAAGTCTTACACGGAGGCTGCAGTTAAATGGTGTGATGTCAGCATGCCATGCATATTCATGAGGGCATGCTGACTCACACCCAAGACTAACACGGTCCGTGTAAGAAAGTAGGGGGCGTGTCCGCAGGGCGAGTCCTGCAAACGGACACGCCCCCAGAAGAGGAACAGTCCCGAAAGTAAAACCCCACGACACAGTCCACGTAAATGTCAACAAACACATCACAACACATGCCCCCACAGACTATAAACATAAAATGTAAAAATGAACGTTATATTTTTTTTATAAGTTTTAAAGATGTTTGCCCGTGATTGCGCTCATTTGCGCGGGCGTGCCCATCGCTTAGCCACAGTTAGAAGTCAGTAGAAAGGCATATAAGATCTAAATATGCAAAGTAAACCAAGAAGCAATAGCGTAGCAGTAGAGACGTCAGCTGAAGAGGAGACAGTCATGGTTCGAGCCCCCACATCATCAATTTTTATTTTAAGTGAAAAAAGCACAAAACAATTCCCTGACATATAAGTACATATAAAATTATATTTTATGTAAAATGTAATGAAATGGGCCATGTATTTTGAAGAAATGTGTGACAATAAAAAAAAAATGTCAGAAGTGCCTATAGCTGAGCTACACTCTAACAAGCTGAGTATATCTGCCCCATAGGTGAGCAGTGCTTTAACAGGTGCAAAATGAGTGCCCGGGGTTGAGCAGCATTTTAACACGCTGAAACTGTGTGCCCGTAGCTGAGCTGAGTGTAATATGCGTGCTGACAGCCAAATGACGTGTAAACCAGCGTAACCCATTTGTGCGGAGCTGCACACCGCGCCAACAAGCTAACCGGCGGGCAACATTGAGCAAGCTGTATCAAAACTGCCTTTACACAGACACACCTCCTAGCCTATGTAGACAGTCATAAAATAAAAAAAGCAATGACCAGGCTCGAACTGAGGATACCAAGCACCATAGTCAAAGTACTGAACCACTAAGCCATGCCAGTTGCTCTTAGAAATGCAGTAATAGCATATATATAGGAATGAATGGAAAGAGAAGCATGACAAAGCAGGTTTTGTGAAGCTGATACATTTCCAAAATGGCCAATCACATATAAGTGCTGGAAAAACGGCATATATAAGCCCCATAGGTGGGAATACACAGCATAACTGATTGTGGAATCGATTTGCAGTCAGGATGGCAGGTGTAGGAGAGGGAAGTTGCTTCTGAGCACAGAGGTGGGGCATTGAGGAGTCCAAATATATGGTTTGGCTCCTCGTCCATGATCATGAGGCCCAAGTCATGCAGGGCCAGGTCCTGTGGGGAGCATACAAGGCTGAGGCATGGGACTGGTTGGCACATGATCTCACCAGTGCAACAGGAATACCAAGGACTGGTGAACAGGTCCGTCACCACCACCATGCGGACCTGAAGAGATGGAAGCAGGACAAACTGAACCGTTGGATCCAGGAGGCCCGGCAAATGCCCAATGCCCCACTACTGAGTAAGTTACATGTAATTATTGATGTAAGAAGTTAACCTACCTGATATTATGGAGATGTGTATTCCAATATTACTTCATTTATATTACAGCTGCAGGTGTCCGTTCCATGAACCGTCGAGCCCATGCCTATAGGCTTGTGCGGTTGCGCCACCAGGCAGGTTAGTAATTCTCTCCCTGTAACTGTTAAAAAATATAAGTATGACAGCTTGCAAAAGAGTGCAGTGTAGTCACTTATTAATAAAAAGTGCAAGTAACAGTGTAAGAGAGATTCTGCTAGTACTGTGTGATTACATAAGTGTGATGCAGCCTGTAATCGAAAAATAAAAATGAAACAAGTCTGAAATAAAGATGTTCCACTTGCAATATAATAGTACATAACCTGCAGCAGGCTGTAAATTACAGCTACACAAGCTGAGTAAAACGCATGTGTGAAATATATCCCCGTTTAAAATCTGAAACATGACACAAGTGAGACTGTTGGAAAGGATTGTTGTAACCAAGTAAAACATGTCAATAAAGCCTAGAATTAAGTACCATCCTAAATTGTAAAAATAAAACAAGTGAGAGTGTGAGAAAGAGGTATGAATCCACCAATAAATTTGTAATAACTCCTAAATAAAGTATACTGCAGTCAGTACAGAATGAAATGAATGTGACAGGCACAACCAAACAGTGAAATGTGTGGAATGAAGTACTGAAGCTGGAATGTGTGTCCCACAATTTGGATATGTTGCTGTACCTTTGCAATATGCAGATAGTATGGTTGTATGAAATACCAAACATCCACAGCTGTCTAGAGCCATATAAAGCAAATGTAGCAGGATGCTGTAGCTGAACAGAGCCAGATATGAATGTGTATGAATAAAAATGCAATGTATATTAATGTAGCAGTAACATTCCCATCACCAACATGCATAAGTTTACACATAGGAAACTGTAGTCAGACCTGTAGTGTGTATATAACTGAGGCTAGTAGAAATGTACGGCATATGTATAGGTATTTGAAGTTGTTAATGAAATATTTCTTCACCCTACCCTATAACCACAAATAATCCATTCCAAATGAAATGGGTATGTGTCTTCACAATTAACTCCCCTGGACATTTGTCCTGTTGGTTCATACATATTTGCATGTACGTTGATGCATGTGCCCTGTTCATACATCCAAACCTGATGGCCTGTTGCCATCAATCAACCCTGCATGTTTTTGGATTGTGTATTGTTGTTCAAATTATGCATGTGTTATGCTTGCTGTTCAATGGCTTGAATTTATGGGTGTTTGGTTAATGGGAATACTAATGCATGCTGTTACAACTAATTGTGAATGGTATTGTACGTTACTAACTCAAACTGTCATAAAATAATGCAAAACATAGGACGACAGGGAAGGCGGGTTCCAGCAGACCCACCTCTCCCACCTCAGCTGGCGAGTGCACCTGGCAGTAGTGCCCAGGCCGGACCCTCCCCCGGTGGCCCTTTGCCACCTGTGGGTGGAAGCACTGCAGGGGATGGGGCTTGTCCCCCCTCTGCAAGCGTGGCCGGAGGAGAACATCCACTCACCCTCCGTAGTGTCCGGACTGTGGTGCGTAGGGAGATCAGGCATGCTGTGCTTGGGCCCCTACTCCAGCTTGAGGCATGGGTGGCACAACTCACGGGTGTGCCTGCTGCCATCCTACACAGCCCCCAGCACAGCCCTGTCCTGGGAGGTGACGGCACAGTGGCAACTGCCCATGGGTGGGGATCTCAGTTCCACTGTTGCCATCTGTGGGCTCATGGGCTCGAGATATCCAAACATCCATCTCCGTCAATTGTGTATCCCCCCCACATGTGTCATACACCACCCCTGTATGCATCTTGTTTGTCTTGTCTGTTAACCTCCCCAACCTACCTCCCCAGCTATACCGACTTCCTGTACCTGACATACCACTCTCACCTGAAAAAAAAAAGGGGGCACTCTGTACCCACAAAAAACTTACGCCCCATACATAGCTGCCCATTTTGCACACATGTCTGCTGGACATGTAAACTGGCAATTACAATTGGCTGTACAACAAATATTATTGTCCTCACACCTCTCTCAGGGATGGAAGGTTTCAAATTTCACACCAAATTACAAACATATGCACAGCTGTTGCTGATGAAGAAATGGGCAGCTAAGGTCCTTTCCTACATCCCTCCTGCAAAACTCGAGCTTGTTTTCCTACTGTCCTACCCTCTTTGTGCCCCCTTTTTCACCACTTTCCTATCTCCCCATTTTCTTTTCTTTAAAAGAAATTAGCGTGGGTGTGTGTGAGAGTAAGCAATTTTAAGCAGTAGCAAGCAGGTGCGCTTCTGTGCACTTAGCTAAGCGTGTGTGCGTGAAGCTAAGCGGCAGTGCACATGCGTGAGTTCCGCGCAAACCAGCGCTAACCTGCTTACAACTGCTTAAAAGTGCCTTAGTCACTCTGAATGACAAGGCCTGTAGTTTGCTCAGCAGCAAAATAAAATACCTCTGTCAGTCTCGAACCCAGGACCTTGGAAACACTAGTCTGCATGACTTACCACTAAGCCATGACTGCTATACAAGAACAATGTGCTGAAATAAATATATCATGAAATAGTAGGAATTAATGTAAAGGGAATATAGCAAGTCTAGTTCACAAAGCATGTCATGTATATTTACTGTCAAATCTAGTGGATTTGTAAAATAGTACTATGTGAAGAGAAACAGACATGCTAGTTGGTAGCTAGTAGGTAATAATGTCGCAGTAGCACCTGGCAAGCCACACACATACTCAGAGCAGGATAAACACTGCCATAGTTGAATAGTTAAGAGACCAGACATAGCAACTGTGACTGAGTTACAGGGATGTCCCTGATGTGAAAACAAATGTCATCTGTGCCCCAATGACTCCCTGTGACATGTACTAACAGTAGGCAGAAAGGTGTTACAACACATGCAATGGTAACTATGAATTACTGAAAGAATGCACCACTTGCACGTCACAAATGGTGTAGTAATACATATGCTCAAAATAACCTACAGTCACAACTGCAGAATATCAGAATATTTCATGGGAGTATCCCAGTGATATGTACCATTCCATGAGGCTGATAAAAGATGCACCTGAGAGTATCTGAGGCCTGCTCAGCAGCATGATAAAATACCCTTGTAAGTGTCAAGGCCCACACCATGGCCAGACCACACTGCATGCAGTACCACCCTACCACAACAAAATAATGTGAAAAAAAAACAAACCCTGGAAGTCAACAATCCAAAACCGAAACAAGACCAGTTGTATCCAAGGAAAACACCAGGATCCAAACACAATTCAGTTCTCTTTATTTGGACAAGAAACAAAAAGTAGTAGGTTGAGTGCTTTCATCTAAGTATAAAGACTTCATCAGAACATATATAATGTGGTAACACTCCTTAATATACCCACAAAGCCCGCCTTTCTCATAATTCATTAATTATTCAATTAACTAAAATCAACTAATTAAAAATGCAGAAGATAAAAATATTCTGCCGTATATTTTCAAAAATGATACAAAAATATAATAGATTTATACTCATCACTATCCTTACCAATAGATATATAATAATTAATAATAATAGGTTTGTCAGCAGTAATTTAACTAAAAAGTCTTACATATGTCATATAAATATCATACTACTAATACCATAAACTTCATCATATTGAACTTGGTCAGTAGTACGTATAAATTGCGTTAAAAATAGACATAACAAAATACAGTCCTGTACACTCAAAAATCAAGTAACATATTAAAAATTGTGTGTAATGATATTATATAAAAATAAAATAAATCTGACAGAAATATACTAAAAAGTGGACTATGACATAAGTCCTCCTAAATTTTCTATACTCTTACTAAGGGTTTGGTGAGTATAACTTCATTAAGTCCTGGGGGACTTGCTGCATTAAGCCTAATCTGCCATTTAATTTCCTTTTCGCTTACCACAGCCTTGATATTACCACCCCTGGGGTTAGTTGATACTGCTTCTAAAATGGCAAATTTAAAGCCACTGCATCCAGGACTGTTGGCTAAATGACGATAAAGTGCATTATTGACATCTTGTTTCTTAATGCAATAATATGATCGTAGATCCTGTTTTTTAACCGACGATCTGTCTTCCCTACATAATAACTTGAACAAGAACTACATATAGCCAAATAAATTAAATGTTGTGTCTGACAATTACCATAGCTAAATGTAATCTTGCTACAAATATAATTATTCAGGACAATATTTACCTCTTCGAAGATATACCCACAAAAATTACAATGGCCACATTTCCTAGTTCCTACTCTGTTATGCAACCCTCTTAACAACTGGTTGTCTCCCATTATTACGTTTCAAGGAATATGAATGTGCACTGTCAAAATGTAGATAGCCATTACTGAAGGTGTCCTTCCTGAAGATCTTCGACTGAAAAGAATGACCATCATTGTATATGTAGACATCTAAGTAATTTATCCCCTCTCTATTGTATTGATAAGTGAACTGTAAAAAACTGGTGGTAGTATAGTCAAAGGACAGTGCATAAGAGCTGCCAGAATGACCTCTGACAAAGACAGTATGTTGAGTGAACTAGAATTCATTGGTCAGTTATTTAGGGACAAAGGGTATCCTAATAGTATGATTAATGATATCATCCAATATGTCTCTACTGAATGGGGTAAGAAGTACCCCCCTCTTTTAGGTGTAGGCTTGCCTACTAATAATAGGAGACAACCGGTTGTTAATAACACCAACAGAGATACCAAGGATGTGAATTACACTAAGGCGTGTATTTTGAAACATGGTAAATACACTAAGGATGTGAAGGAAATAATTACATCCAACTGGAACATACTTACTAGTGATGAGGGAATAAAAGAGAAAATATGTAAAAGACCTCAGTTGGTATGTAAAACGGGTACTAGCTTGAAAAAAATTATTGAAGTAAAATCTAATTATAAAAGGAGAGGGTTGCATAACAGAGTAGGAACTAGGAAATGTGGCCAATGTAATTTTTGTGGGTATATCTTCGAAGAGGTAAATATTGTTCTGAATAATTATATTTGTAGCAAGATTACATTTAGCTATGGTAATTGTCAGACACAACATTTAATTTATTTGGCTATATGTAGTTCTTGTTCAAGTTATTATGTAGGGAAGACAGATCGTCGGTTAAAAAACAGGATCTACAATCATATTTATTGCATTAAGAAACAAGATGTCAATAATGCACTTTATCGTCATTTAGCCATCAGTCCTGGATGTAGTGGCTTTAAATTTGCCATTTTAGAAGCAGTATCAACTAACCCCAGGGGTGGTAATATCAAGGCTGTGGTAGGCGAAAAGGAAATTAAATGGCAGATTAGGCTTAATGCAGCAAGTCCCCCAGGACTTATTAAAGTTATACCCACCAAACCCTTAGTAAGAGTATAGAAAATTTAGGAGGACTTATGTCATAGTCCACTTTTTAGTATATTTCTGTCAGATTTATTTTATTTTTATATAATATCATTACACACAATTTTTAATGTTACTTGATTTTTGAGTGTAATGGACTGTATTTTGTTATGTCTATTTTTAACTCAATTTATATGTACTACTGACCAAGTTCAATATGATGAAGTTTATGGTATTAGTAGTATGATATTTATATGACATATGTAAGACTTTTTAGTTAAATTTCTGCTGACAAACCTATTATTATTAATTATTATATATCTATTGGTAAGGATAGTGATGAGTATAAATCTATTATATTTTTGTATCATTTTGAAAATATACGGCAGAATATTTTTATCTTCTGCATTTTTAATTAGTTGATTTTAGTTAATTGAATAATTAATGAATTATGAGAAAGGCAGGCTTTTTGGATATATTAAGGAGTGTTACCACATTATCTATGTTCTGATGAAGTCTTTATACTTAGATGAAAGCACTCAACCTACTACTTTTTGTTTCTTGTCCAAATAAAGAGAACTGAATTGTGTTTGGATCCTGGCGTTTTCCTACCACAACAAACACATAGGGAATTGCTGCCCAAACAGATATAGCAAGCATTACAAGCTGTGAATGTAAATGGAAAATAGGAAAGCCATAGCAACACATTACAGGAAAGGCACCTAGCAGGCATACAAGGAGTGAATGTAAAGGGCAAATATTGAAGGAATAGCAAAAGATTGCAAGAGCCACTGCTATATACTAGTTACACCACATTTCCCACAGGAAAGCACACACACCCATATACACAGTATTACTAGTCGTAGGTGTCAGTTTACATACACATGGAGAAGAGGAAACTGGAGGAAGGAATACTCAGGTTACAGTACAACATGTATTGCAGTGTCTACAACACAGCCTGAAATATGAGAGACATACTAACCCTTACACTCACAGAACAGTGTCAACAGCAAACCAGCATGGTCCCCACCCTGATAATATGAAAGGGCTACGCCTACCTAACAAACCTTTTTATAGCACTGTCCCGAAATCACAGTGAGAACTGCAATCACTACACAACAGGCTGCATGCAATTCGTAAATGCTGGCTAACAATTGGTGCAGAGGCCATCACATGGACATATGCAGATACCGACAAAAGCATCCTGTACTCCCAGTCCACACATGCAATACTTTCATTGCACCCTCTGGAGGTAGAGAAAGAGAGATAGAGAGAGAGAAAGAGAAAGAGAAAGAAAAAGAAAGAAATAAAAATAAAAAGTAACAACAAAACAAACAAGTTGACAGCAGCCCAAGTATCTGAAAGCCTACGCAAACAGCTGTAACAAACACAGGTAATGTAAAGTACTAATATAATAGTCTACATACTGTGAACCCTCCATATGTGTTATTGGTCTGTATCTATGTATATGAAGATGTGCATAGGGCCGGGGACATACTGCAACTGTCACTGAAGGCTGTACATACATATGTATGTGAAAGTAGCTATGTGCACATAGCAATGTAGGTTGTAGTGCAATGTACAATGTAGGTTGTACAGTAATGGATGTTCATCAGTACGTTACTGTGTGTATACATATGTGGAACTAAAAAGGATTATATATATCTATCATGTGTATACGTATGTATATCGAGATATGTATATATATATATATATATATATATATATATATATATATATATATATATAATATTCATATATGTATACATAGATAGAGAGGGATGTAGAAATACATAGACATATATAGTTTCACAGTGTCATAGTTTAGTACTATGCTATCTGGCCTGGGGCATTTATAAGCCTAGCCATAGTGATGTGGCTTTCGCCACCCCATGTAATGGTACAAAAGTGGACAGAATAGATTTAGAATACTGTGCCTCTGTCTAGAAGTGATACAGTGAAGACCCCCCTTACATAATAGAATTAGTTTACTGTGCCTCTGTCTAGTAGTGACACAGAGATGATCCCTGGGGTAAACCTATGATCTCCCATCCACTCGACAAGATTTCACATGAAGAGAGTCAGTGAGGGGCTCTGCCTAACATGAACTGGGATTCTGTTCCAGAGTACGGGAAGCCTCTGAGTTATGAATCTGTCCCTCTAGCATGTCCTATTCATATTTGTGCTGAGGTTTAAATCTTTAGCTCTTGTAGTTCTGATGTATTTGGATTTTATGAGGTGGAGCATGTCCATCAATTCCTGATTGGACATGGCCTTGTACGTCAGGCACAGATCACCTCTAAGTAGGCGGTATGCTACTGAATAGAGCTGGAGTTTCTTCAGTCTGGCAGCATATGACATATGTTGGAGACCCTTGATCCTCTTGGTGAGGTACTTTTGGGGTCTCCCTGGCTGTTGCAAGTGCCGGGTGAGGTACATACCAAATGAGGCATAGTACTCATTCATGGGCCTAATAAGGGAGGAGTAAAGGGGTACAATGACCTCCTTTGATCTGGATGTGAATCCCTACATGATAAGGTGGGCAAGGTAGGAAGTCTTTCTAACCACTTTGGCAACGTGGGTGTCAAATGAGAGGTCTCTACTGACTTGTGTCCCCAGGTCTCTGATTACCTTTTCCGTACTCAGTGGGTTACTGTCTATGTGATAATATGTGGGTACTTTGTTTTTCCCAAATAGGATGACTATACATTATTTGGCATTCAGTTTAAAGCCATGACTCTGGCACCAGTTGTCCGTTGCAGTGAGGCCTTTCTGTAGGATGTATGTGTCAGTTGGTGTATCGACTATGGCGCCTAGTATGCAGTCATCTGGATTTACATTTCAGCTGTTAAGCTTGTCTATGATGCCAGAGTGGGGTATTGTGTCGAAAGCTTTAGCCAAGTCCAGGTAGGCTGTATGGACTGCTTTGCCCTCGTCAATGGCTCTAGTGACTGTTTTGAAAAAGTCAACCAGGTTCAAAAGGCAGGATCTGCCCTTTACAAAGCCAAACTGGGTGGGATCAAGTGTCTGTAAGTCCCCAAGGTCACTGTTTATGAGTTCCATAATGAGTCTTTCCATAGCTTTGCAGACCAGGCTGGTTAAGCTTATGGGGCGGTAGTTACCAGGGTCTGTAGAGGTGCCACCTTTGTGGAGTGGGACTACTGTTGTTGTATGCCAGTGTTCAGGTACATATCCTGTAGTAAGGCTACGGTTAAATAGCATTTTATGCGCGGGTTTAGCTCCTCTCGGAGTTCACGTAGCACGCAACCCGGGATACCGTCAGGTCCCATTGATGCTGTGTTTACAGCTTTGCTGAGGGCAGTTCTCAGCTGGACATCTGAGATGACAGGCAGGTTACATTCAGCTGGGATAAGTATTTCTTCTTTTGGGGGTGAGGGAGGGGAGAAATTTGCACTGAACCTGTCTGCCAGAATGTTGGCAATATCTGTGTGTTCAGTGTATTTTTTGTCATTGTGAACTAACTCTGAACATATCTGAGGATTTTCGCCCAGGTTTCTAACATAGCAGAAGAAGGCCTTGTGGTCATCTTTAGTGTCCATAGCGATTTTTCTCTCAAAGTTCGCCTTGGATGTTTTTATGAGAGAATGTAGCTTTCTACTAGTGCTGATCAGAGATGCCTTCTCTTTATGGGATTTTGCTCTGTCGTGCAGTAGCTTCCTTCGTTTGTTATACAATTTTTTCATGGCTGGGGTCCACCAGACAGGACGCCTGCCCTTGGTGGAGAGGGTCCTGGTTTTATTTGGGATTGCATGATCCATGCATTCTTGGAGATGTCCGTAGAAAGCATTTTTGAAGGATTCTGCATTGCAGTGGGCTTAAAGGATACCATCTTAGTTTTAAGAAGTGTAAAGTCGGTTTTTGAGAAGTTTTTCACTGTAGTCTTTTGTGTTGGGGGTGGAGGTGGGATATGTATATCCAGGGTGATTAGTTTGTGGTCAGATGTCACTAGTGAGGGGGTATACTTCCGGTGTGTAGCACATTGTCCCCATGTTTGTGATGATCCTAATAAGTATACTAGAAATGGTACTGATGCTGATAAGAGTACTGATCCTAATAAGTGTACTAGTACTGGTACTGATACTGATAAGTGTACTGATCCTAATAAGTGTACTAGTACTGGTACTGATACTGACAAGGATACTGATCCTAAAAAGTGTAGCAGCACTGGTACTGATACTGATAAGGATACTGATCCTAAAAAGTGTAGCAGCACTGGTACTGATACTGATAAGGATATTGATCCTAATAAGTGTACCAGAACTGGTACTGATACTGATAAGGGTACTGATTATAATAAGTACACTAGAACTGATACTGATACTGATAAGAGTACTGACCCTAATAACTGTTCTAGCACAGGTACTGATACTGATAAGGGTACTGATCCTAATAAGTGTACTAGTACTGGTACTGATACTGATAAGGGTACTGATCCTAATAAGTGTACTACTACTGGTACTGATACTGATAAGGATACTGATCCTAAAACGTGTAGCAGCACTGGTACTGATACTGATAAGGGTAATGATCCTAATAAGTGTACCAGAACTGGTACTGATACTGATAAGGGTAATGATCCTAATAAGTGTACTAGCCCCGGAACTGATACTGATAATGATACCGATCATAACAAGTATACTAGCCCTGGTACTGATACTGATAAGGGTACTGATGTTTAGAGTGATAAGTACATTCATGCTAATAATAATAAAAATACAGATAAGGTTATGAGCAAAGGATTCTTATAATGATATTGATCCTGATAGGGATACTGGTCAGCTTGTCCTCAAGTTTCCAAGGTTCGGGCTACATGATATCCCCTTATTATTGACTTGTGGTCAAACATATTTGGGCTTCAGCTTGTTATTTCCTATACAGGCAAAAACAGATAAAGAATGAAAGAGTCCAGTAGTGTCCACCTCTGTTTTCTGAAGTTATGCATTGTTTAATTCCATTTTCCAGTAGTGATACCTTTATCTTCTCAAGTTTCTCATTGCTTCATTCCAATGTCCAATGGTGGTAGCCTATAGTTTCCCTGCATTATTTTCTAATCACAGGACTTGCAGTGTTTGGTCTTTGAATTCTAAAAATGAGTCCTACTTCTTCTATTATCCTGATGGCATTCTAAAGGGGCAAAGTGTGTTCATAATTCATGAGATATTTGTTTTTTCATTGTTTTATTAACTGCATCATGTGGTGGGTAAAGTGTTCTGCCTTGGTGAACAAAATTGTCTGACTACGTTATAAAGTGAATGAAGATTAACTTAACCCTTTATCATGTGCTGAGTTTATCTGCAGTGGTCTTTGGGATTTATTGCTATATAAGATTAAGGGACAGTTTCAGTAATAGGAATTTGTTTGAAATGTCAACAGAACACTAATTTGAGTATTTTGAGAACGCCAGACAGCTGCTTCCATCCTGTAGACTGAAGGCAGTTAGATTTATGGAATAACAGCTAATTTGCCACAGACTTTTAATATCACAGTTTGTATTCAACAGCTTTACACAAACCCTGGGCATATTGTCCTGCACTGCAGTCATTTTTGGAAAAAAAAATGTTTAAGAGGTTTGAATATACCATGCCTAGTTTTTCAAAGAATCACATTTGTTAATTAACTAACTAAGAAACTAAAGCAGAACACTGATCCCAGTGGACCATTCTCATGCTCAGCTTGGGATATACTTTCTGCAGCCCTCTGCCTGCTCATGGGAATAGTTTTTGGTGTGGTAATAGCAGTCTTGACTCTTGAATTATTTTGCCAGGATAATAGAAATTTGAATTTAGACATGACATTTTCAGTTCATTCAACTTAGGACCCTTCCCACAAACTGTTATATGCAACTGAGCAGTTTCATTTGAAAATGGAAATCAAATTATTGGTTTTATATTTTTTTATTATTCCTGTTTTGGATGCTTCTATGTATCTTCATGATGTTAATGATTTCTTGCATTACCTAATACATGGTGGAAACTAGATCAATTTGGTAAATGTCAATAAAACACACTACATCAAAATAAAAAAAAATGAAATCTATAGTCCTACATTTAGCAAGGTTTTTCAGCATCAGGGTATAGTTTTACTACCCCAAATTTACCCATTCTTGAAAGTATACCCACAGCTAACTTATCATTTTTCTGATTATTACATTACCTCGTTAATTCAGCTGGTTACGATTTGCTTCTTTCCAGCCTTTGAGAGGGGTGAGAGATGACTTGGGCGACAGCAACATTTAATACCGAGCACATTGTATCATTTAGTGGTACTCTAATGAATGCAACAGTTCATGCTGGAAGAAGTGGACTATAGTAAAGTAACATGGAGACCCAGTGTTTTCTGTTGATTTACTTATTTATTGATTTATTTATTCATTCATTCAGTTATTTATTTATTTATTCAGTGATTTCTTTTTGATGTAGTATTTAGTAACAGGATTAATAGCCTATTCCTAAAGATATCATTTCAGTTATCACCTGGGACATGATAATTAATAAAAAAAAAAAGTAGTGTGTGTATGTGTGTGTGTGTGTGTGTGTGTGTGTGTGTGTGTGTGTGTGTGTGTGTGTGTGTGTGTGTGTGTGTGTGTGTGTGTGTGTGTGTGTGTGTGTGTGTGTGTGTGTGTGTGTGTGTGTGTGTGTGTGTGTGTGTGTGTGTTATAAAATGCAAAGCATATTATCCAGAGTATATAGAGGCAATAAGGCATGGGGGAGGGGGGTGTTGCGCATAGCACTGATGCTACAGTATGCCCACAGGTGTTGTGAGGTGTGAGCCCCATAGGTAATCACCTTATAATCCCTGGGTGAACAGTAATATCCCTACCATGTGCACTTTTGCTCTCACAAAGTGATCCTCTATATGTATGTGTGTATTAATCTTTTTATTTTGCACATAGGAATTTTTATATGATAAATATATGTTTTGTAGCATGTTTTAACACTCTTTGATTGTCAGGCTTATGCATTTGTAGCATTACAGAATTTAGACATGAAATTTTCAGATCATTCATTTCAGGGACCCTTCCCACAAACTGTTGTATGTAACTGAGCAGTTCCATTTATAAATATAATTTCCCATTTGCTTTGTTAGTCACAATTAGGATCCCAATTGTACTACTTTGGTATATAGCTCAGTAATTGTAGTCCATAGATGTTATAACATAAAACTCTGCTGCTAACCATGAGAAGACAGGTGATCCGCTGTGGTGACCCCTAACCGGGAAAATCTGAAAGAAGATGTTATGTTGAAAATCTCTTTTCAAATGTCAAGTTTTAGCAGATCTACAAACATGAAAACAGTGATAAAATTTAACTTCTCCACTGCTAAATTATGAAACACTCTCCCACCATCTCTAAGATCCACTAGCAGCACATCTCTCTTCAAAATATCCTTAAAACATCTGTCCTCACAGTGGCTATGCTCATGTGCCAGTTCCTCACACTCCATTACTTAACTTTTTCTTTCTCCAACTACCACTTCCTTTTCACTCCTTCTCCATCCTACCTCCTTAATCCTTCCTAACTCCTGACTAGTAATCCTTTGCTGCAATTATTTATATTAGTAGAATCCGTAGATACTCTTATTTATGACTGTATTGCCTCATTACCTAATTTTACTTTATTAAAAACCTATTTCATTGTCAGCTCTTGTTGTATTTGCTCTATTTGATATATTTGTTTGTTTAAATTGTTATGGATCTTTTCTCCCAATGCCTCCACTGAAAATGGGCACTTTTTGGCCCAGTGGACCATCCCGGTAAACAAATGCAAATAAATAAATAAATATTTGTCATGTTTTATCAGCTTTCTAGTAGTACCATTGTGCATATAGTTTCTGCTGTAAATGTTTTCATTTCTGGACTTTTTTTTCATTTTTTAAAGATATTTTCTCACATTTTCATAAAGGCCTGTGAAGTTAATTGTATAGTCATCTCCATATCAGAGTTAGTGGTAAGAGAGAATGTCTGCTATTAAAATTTTGAATGTTGAAAGGGAAATGGGATCTGTGACTAGATATGTGGTCTAAGAGACCATGTGTCAAACATTTTTTATGCACAGATAATTATTAATATGATTGGTCAGTTTGTATTGCTAATTTTATATGTGAATTAACAAGAATGCAAAAGCAATATAATTCACTTGAATAATACAATATGAAAATACAGAAAACAGAATGATAATGCAACAAGTGAAGATTTGTAATATGTTAAAGCATAAAGGAAAGATACACAATGTATAAGACAGATAGTTGATTTCAGTTTATAAATAACAATAGCATGTGATAGTATAAAACAAGTGGAAAGATACATTTCATAAAAGTATATAGCAACTGAAGACTTATAGCAACAATAAAATTGATGCGAAAAGGAAAGGAAATATTATTAATAACAATAATAATAATAATAATAATAATAAGCTGCAGTAGTCTTTGAGCCACTGAAGGGCAGTAATAAAGGACACTGAGGATGAACTTGGTAAAGTAAAAGAAAAGAAGGGGGGGGGCATTTAAAGGCAAACTATACCTTAAATTCAACAATGCTTCTCCCCAGAGTGAATGTTCAACTTTACATAACAATGCAGACAGTTTCACATATTAAGAGCTGTCTCTTCCCCTTTATCCTAGTCAGCTTCCTCACTGCACATCATGTTGAGGCTGAATGAAATATTGCAAACTTTGGGAACTTGTCCTCCTTGCTCTTATATCATTTTACCTATTACATATGAAAGTTTCTTGCCAAGAGAAATACACACAGCAAGGTACACAGTCATAAAGCTATCCATGCAAAAAAATTCATTTATTGAGTAAAATAACTGACAACTGCATTTTTTCCATCTTTGAAGTCATAAATAAGCTGACTTACTCAGGGAAGGAAGAAGGTAGAACGATAGGACCTGAAACTCATAAAATATTCCCCTTTTAAAAGAAACTTTTACATTAACTATTTTTTTACATTTCTGATGGAAATTTTTATGGATTGTGTAACATACATTTAGGAAGTAAATGTGAGAATCACTGCTAAACCAGACATTCACACATTTGCTAAGGATTTTCAAACTTACTAATATTTTCAGTGTCCAGTATAAATGAATGAAACTGATTTCATGGCACAGACTAGGGAATTGTTTTCTCATCAACTGTGCCCCGCAGTGTATTATGAGCAAAAAGTACATTTCCAAGAAAACAAAATCACATCAGGAAGCTTACCCCATGAAGGCATTCAGGATAGAAGAAATTAAAATTAAGGAGTTATTGTGCTGCAGTCAGATTTTACTTATGTAACTTCATAACAAGACAAATATATATTTAATTTCTGCCCATAGTGGTTCTTTAAGAAAGTGAGAGGATGATGATAGGATCTTAAGACTAAGGCTGAAGGTAGAAGTGACATATAACAAACTGCCCAAAGTGGATTTTGGTATTTTTTTTTAAAGTTGCCAAGAGATGGAATACTGTTTCAAGTCTGGAATTCCAGACAGCAGTACAAAGTTTAGATAAATCCATTTAATTGCAGGACAGGTTAAATCAAATTATCCTAAATGTATCGGGGTTTGAAACAAGAGGATGGGCAGGATTCACGAAGCCTCCTTGTAAGAGTTACAAGTCTTACACGGAGGCTGCAGTTAAACGGTGTGACGTCAGCATGCCATGCATATTCATGAGGGAATGCTGACTCACACCCAAGGCTAACACGGTCCGTGTAAGAAAGTAGGGGGCATGTCCGCAGGGCGAGTTCTGCAAACGGACACGCCCCCAGAAGAGGAACAGTCCCGAAAGTAAACCCCCACGACACAATCCACGTAAATGTCAACAAACACAACACAACACATGCCCCCACAGACTATAAACATAAAATGTAAAAATGAACATGTTATATTTTTTTTATAAGTTTTAAAGATGTTTGCCTGTGATTGCGCTCGTTTGCGCTTGCGTGCCCATCGCTTAGCCACAGTTAGCAGTCAGAAGAAAAGCATATAAGATCTAAATATGTAAAGTAAGCCAAGAAGCAATAGCATAGCAGTAGAGACGTCGGCTGAAGAGGAGGCAGTCATGGTTCGAGCCCCCACATCATCAATTTTTATTTTAAGTGAAAAAAGCAAGAAACAATTCCCTGACATATATGTACATATATAAAATTATATTTTATGTAAAATGTAATGAAATGGGCCATGTATTTTGAAGAAATGTGTGATAATAAAAAAAAAAAAATGTCAGAAGTGCCTATAGCTGAGCTACACTCTAACAAGCTGAGTATATCTGCCCGTAGGTGAGTAGTGGTTTAACAGGTGCAAAATGAGTGCCCGGGGTTGAGCAGCATTTTAACATGCTGAAACTGTGTGCCCATAGCTGAGATGAGCATAATATGCGTGCTGACAGCCAATTGATGCATAAACCAGTGTAACCAGTTTGCGCGGAGCTGCGCACCGCACCAACAAGCTAACCGGCGGGCAACGTTGAGCAAGCTGTATCAAAACTGCCTTTACACAGACACACCTCCTAGCCTGTGTAGACAGTAATAAAATAAAAAAAGCAATGGCCAGGCTCGAACTGAGGATACCAAGCACCATAGTCAAAGTACTGAACCACTAAGCCATGGCAGTTGCTCTTAGAAATGCAGTAATAGCATATATATATAGGAATGAATGGAAAGAGAAGCATGACAAAGCAGGTTTTGTGAAGCTGATACATTTCCAAAAAGGCCAATCACATATAAGTGCTGGAAAAACGGCATATATAAGCCCTATAGGTTGCAATACACAGCATAACTGATTATGGAATCGATTTGCAGTCAGGATGGCAGGTGTAGGAGAGGGTAGTTGCTTCTGAGCACAGAGGTGGGGCATTGAGGAGTCCAAATATATGGTTTGGCTCCTCGTCCATGATCATGAGGCCCAAGTCATGCAGGGCCAGGTCCTGTGGGGAGCATACAAGGCTGAGGTGTGGGACTGGTTGGCACATGATCTCACCAGTGCCACAGGAATACCAAGGACTGGTGAACAGGTCCGTCACCACCATGCGGACCTGAAGAGATGGAAGCAGGACCAACTGAACCGTTGGATCCAGGAGGCCCGGAAAATGCCCAATGCCCCACTACTGAGTAAGTTACATGTAATTATTGATGTAAGAAGTTAACCTACCTGATATTATGGAGATGTGTATTCCAATATTACTTCATTTATATTACAGCTGCAGGTGTCCGTTCCATGAACCGTCGAGCCTATGCCGATAGGCTTGTGCGGTTGCGCCACCTGGCAGGTTAGTAATTCTCTCCCTGTAACTGTTAAAAAATATAAGTATGACAGCTTGCAAAAGAGTGCAGTATAGTCACTTATTAATAAAAAGTGCAAGTAACAGTGTAAGAGAGATTCTGCTAGTACTGTGTGATTACATAAGTGTGATGCAGCCTGTAATCAAAAAATAAAAATGAAACAAGTCTGAAATAAAGATGTTCCACTTGTAATATAATAGTACATAACCTGCAGCAGGATGTAAATTACAGCTACACAAGCTGAGTAAAACGCATGTGTGAAATATATCCCCGTTTAAAATCTGAAACATGACACAAGTGAGACTGTTGGAAAGGATTGTTGTAACCAAGTAAAACATGTCAATAAAGCCTAGAATTAAGTACCATCCTGAATTGTAAAAATAAAACAAGTGAGAGTGTGAGAAAGATGTATGAATCCACCAATAAATTTGTAATAACTCCTGAATAAAGTATACTGCAGTCAGTACAGAATGAAATGAATGTGACAGGCACAACCAAACAGTGAAATGTGTGGAATGAAGTACTGAAGCTGAAATGTGTGTCCCACAATTTGGATATGTTGCTGTACCTTTGCAATATGCAGATAGTATGGTTGTATGAAATACCAAACATCCACAGTTGTATAGAGCCATATAAAGCAAATGTAGCAGGATGCTGTAGCTGAACAGAGCCAGATATGAACGTGTATGAATAAAAATGCAATGTATATTAATGTAGCAGTAACATTCCCATCACCAACATGCATAAGTTTACACATAGGAAACTGTAGTCAGACCTGTAGTGTGTATATATCTGCAGCTAGTAGAAATGTACAGCATATGTATAGGTATTTGAAGTTGTTAATGAAATATTTCTTCACCCTACCCTATAACCACAAATAATCCATTCCAAATGAAATGGGTATGTGTCTTCACAATTAACTGCCCTGGACATTTGTCCTGTTGGTTCATACATATTTGCATGTACGTTGATGCATGTGCCCTGTTCATACATCCAAACCTGATGGCCTGTTGCCATCAATCAACCCTGCATGTTTTTGGATTGTGTATTGTTGTTCAAATTATGCATGTGTTATGCTTGCTGTTCAATGGCTTGAATTTATGGGTGCTTGGTTAATGGGAATACTAATGCATGCTGTTACAACTAATTGTGAATGGTATTGTACGTTACTAACCCAAACTGTCATAAAATAATGCAAAACATAGGATGACAGGGAAGGCGGGTTCCAGCGGACCCACCTCTCCCACCTCAGCTGGCAAGTGCACCTGGCAGTAGTGCCCAGGCCGGACCCTCCTCCGGTGGCCCTGTGCCACCTGCGGGTGGAAGCGCTGTAGGGGATGGGGCTCGCCCCCCCTCTGCAAGTGTGGCCAGAGGAGAACATCCACTCACCCTTCGTAGTGTCCGGACTGTGGTGCGTAGGGAGAACAGGCATGCTGTGCTTGGGCCCCTACTCCAGCATGAGGCATGGGTGGCACAACTCATAGGTGTGCCTGCTGCCCATCCTACACAGCCCCCAGCACAGCCCTGTCTTGTGCAGTGAAGGCACAGTGGCAACTGCCCATGGGTGGGGATCTCAGTTCCACTGTTGCCATCTGTGGGATCATGGGCTCGAGATATCCAAACATCCATCCCCATCAATTGTGTATCCCCCCACATGTGTCATACACCACACCTGTATGCGTCTTGTTTGTCTTGTCTGTTAACCTCCCCAACCTACCTCCCCAGCTATACCAACTTCCTGTACCTGACATACCACTCTCACCTGAAAAAAAAAAAAGGGCACTCTGTACCCACAAAATAATTATGCCGCATACATAGCTGCCCATTTTGCACACATGTCTGCTGGACATGTAAACTGGCAATTACAATTGGCTGTACAACAAATATTGTTGTCCTCACACCTCTCTCAGGGGTGGAAGGTTTCAAATTTCACACCAAATTACAAACATATGCACAGCTGTTGCTGATGAAGAAATGGGCAGCTATGGTCCTTTCCTACATCCCTCCTGCAAAACTTGAGCTTGTTTTCCTACTGTCCTACCCTCTTTGTGCCCCCTTTTTCACCACTTTCTTATCTCCCCATTTTCTTTTCTTTAAAAGAAATTAGCGCAGGTGTGCGTGAGAGTAAGCACTTTTAAGCAGTAGTAAGCAGGTGTGCGCTTCTGCGTGCTTAGCTAAGCGTGTGCGCGTGAAGCTAAGCGGCAGTGCACATGCGTGAGCTCTGCGCAAACCAGCGCTAACCTGCTTACAACTGCTTAAAAGTGCCTTAGTGACTCTGAATGACAAGGCCTGTAGTTTGCTTAGCAGCAAAATAAAATACCTCTGTCAATCTCGAACCCAGGACCTTGGAAACACTAGCCTGCATGACTTACCCCTAAGCCATGACTGTTTTACAAGAACATTGTGCTGAAATACATATATCATGAAATAGTAGGAATTAATGTAAAGGGAATATAGCAAGTCTAGTTCACAAAGCATGTCATGTATATTTACTGTCAAATCTAGTGGATTTGTAAAATAGTACTGTGTGAAGAGAAACAGACATGCTAATTGGTAGCTAGTAGGTAATAATGTCGCAGTAGCACCTGGCAAGCCACACACATACTCAGAGCAGGATAAACACTGCCATAGTTGAATAGTTAAGAGACCAGACATAGCAACTGTGACTGAGTTACAGGGATGTCCCTGATGTGAAAACAAATGTCAACTGTGCCCCAATGACTCCCTGTGACATGTACTAACAGTAGGCAGAAAGGTGTTACAACACATGCAATGGTAACTATGAATTACTGAAAGTATGCACCACTTGCACGTCACAAATGGTGTAGTAATACATATGCTCAAAATAACCTACAGTCACAACTGCAGAATATCAGAATATTTCATGGGAGTATCCCAGTGATATGTACCATTCCATGAGGCTGATAAAAGATGCACCTGAGAGTATCTGAGGCCTGCTCAGCAGTATGATCAAATACCCTTGTAAGTGTCAAGGCCCACACCATGGCCAGACCACACTGCATGCAGTACCACCCTACCACAACAAACACATAGGGAATTGCTACCCAAACAGATATAGCAAGCATTACAATCTGTGAATGTAAATGGAAAATAGGAAAGCCATAGCAACACATTACAGGAAAAACACCTAGCAGGCATACAAGGAGTGAATGTAAAGGGCAAATATTGAAGCCATAGCAACAGATTGCAAGAGCCACTGCTATATACCAGTTACACCACATTTCCCACAGGAAAGCACATACACCCATATACACAGTATTACTAGTCGTAGGTGTCAGTTTACATACACATGGAGAAGAGGAAACTGGAGGAAGGAATACTCAGGTTACAGTACAACATGTATTGCAGTGTCTACAACACAGCCTGAAATATGAGAGACATACTAACCCTTACACTCACAGAACAGTGTCCACAGCAAACCAGAATGATCCCCACCCTGATAATCTGAAAGGGCTACGCCTACCTGACAAACCTTTTTACAGCACTGTCCTGAAATCACAGTGAGAACTGCAATCACTACACAACAGGCTGCATGCAATTAGTAAATGCTGGCTAACAATTGGTGCAGAGGCCATCACATGGACATGTGCAGATACCTATGAAAGCATCCTGTACTCGCAGTCCACACATGCAATACTTTCATTGCACCTTCTGGAGGAAGAGACAGAGAGATAGAGAGAGAGAAAGAGAAAGAGAAAGAAAGAAATAAAAATAAAAAGTAACAAAAAAACAAACAAGTTGACAGCAGCCCAAGTATCTGAAAGCCTACGCAAACAGCTGTAACAAACACAGGTAATGTATAGTACTAATATAATAGTCTACATACTGTGAACCCTCGATATGGGTTATTGGTCTGTATCTATATATATGAAGATGTGCATAGGGCCGGGGACATACTGCAACAGTCACTGAAGGCTGTACATACATATGTATGTGAAAGTAGCTATGTGCACATAGCAATGTAGGTTGTAGTGCAATGTACAATGTAGGTTGTACAGTAATGGATGTTCATCAGTATGTTACTGTGTGTATACATATGTGGAACTAAAAAGGATTATATATATATCTATCATGTGTATACGTATGTACATCGAGATATGTATGTATATATATATATATATATATATATATATATATATATATATATATATATATATATATATATATATGGGTCTACTTCGTTTGCCTGACAACTCAAATGACTGACACTCATTTGCCTGACAGCTCATTTGCTCGACAAAAAGTAATCAAGGCAAAAACCTGGGATTTGCCCCCCTCCCCACTGTTGTGCGACCGTGGAGTTGTTATATATAGTTGGGGGGGTGTGGAGGGCACAGCCCCCCACATCAGGGGGTGTGGGGGGTGAAGCCCCCCGCCTAGAAAGTTTGTCGAGCAAATGAGCTGTCAGGCAAATGAGTGTCAGTCATTTGAGTTGTCAGGCAAATGAAGTAGACCCATATATATATATATATAATATTCATATATGTATACATAGATAGAGAGGGATGTAGAGGGCATTTATAAGCCTAGCCATAGTGATGTGGCTTTCGCCACCCCATGTAATGGTACAAAATTGTACAGAATAGATTTAGAATACTGTGCCTCTGTCTAGTAGTGACACAGTGAAGACCCCCTTACATAATAGAATTAGTTTACTGTGCCTCTGTCTAGTAGTGACACAGAGATTACCCCTGAGGTAAACCTATGATCTCCCATCCACTCGACAAGATTTCACATGAAGAGTCAGTGAAGGGCTCTGCCTAACATGAACTGGGATTCTGTTCCAGAGTACGGGAAGCCTCTGAGTTATGAATCTGTCCCTCTAGCATGTCCTATTCATATTTGGGCTGAGGTTTAAATCTTTAGCTCTTGTGGTTCTGATGGATTTGGATTTTATGAGGTGGAGCATGTCCATCAATTCCTGATTGGACATGGCCTTGTACGTCAGGCACAGATCACCTCTAAGTAGGCGGTATGCTACTGAATAGAGCTGGAGTTTCTTCAGTATGGCAGCATATGACATATGTTGAAGACCCTTGATCCTCTTGGTGAGTTACTTTTGGGGTCTCCCTAGCTGTTGCAAGTGCCGGGTGAGGTACATACCAAATGGGGCATAGTACTCATTCATGGGCCTGATAAGGGAGGAGTATAGGGGTACAATGACCTCCTTTGATCTGGATGTGAATCCCTACATGATAAGGTGGGCAAGGTAGGAAGTCTTTCTAACCACTTTGGCAACATGGGTGTCAAATAAGAGGTCACTACCGACTTGTGTCCCCAGGTCTCTGATTACCTTTTCTGTACTCAGTGGGTTACTGTCTATGTGATAATATGTGGGTACTTTGTTTTTCCCAAATGGGATGACTATACATTATTTGGCATTCAGTTTAAGGCCATGACTCTGGCACCAGTTGTCCGTTGCAGTGAGGCCTTTCTCTAGGATGTATGTGTCAGCTGGTGTATCGATTATGGCACCTAGTATGCAGTCATCTGGATTTACATTTCAGCTGTTAAGCTTGTCTATGATGCCAGAGTGGGGTATTGTGTCGAAAGCTTTAGCCAAGTCCAGGTAGGCTGTATGGACTGCTTTGCCATCGTCAATGGCTCTAGTGACTGTTTTGAAAATGTCAACCAGGTTCAAAAGGCAGGATCTGCCCTTTACAAAGCCAAACTGGGTGGGATCAAGTGTCTGTAAGTCCCCAATGTCTCTGTTTATGAGTTCCATAATGAGTCTTTCCATAGCTTTGCAGACCAGGCTGGTTAAGCTTATGGGGTGGTAGTTACCAGGGTCTGTAGAGGTGCCACCTTTGTGGAGTGGGACTACTGTTGTTGTATGCCAGTGTTCAGGTACATATCCTGTAGTAAGGCTACAGTTAAATAGCATTTTATGTGCGGGTTTAGCTCCTCTCGGAGTTCACGTAGCACACAACCTGGGATACCGTCAGGTCCCATTGATGCTGTGTTTACAGCTTTGCTGAGGGCAGTTCTCAGCTGGACATCTGAGATGACAGGCAGGTTACATTCAGCTGGGATAAGTATTTCTTCTTTTGGGGGTGAGGGAGGGGAGAAGTTTGCACTGAACCTGTCTGCCAGAATGTTGGCAATATCTGTGTGTTCAGTGTATTTTTTGTCATTGTGAACTAACTCTGAACATATCTGAGGGTTTTCGCCCAGGTTTCTAACATAGCAGAAGAAGGCCTTGTGGTCATCTTTAGTGTCCATAGCGATTTTTCTCTCAAAGTTTGCCTTGGATGTTTTTATGAGAGAATGTAGCTTTCTACTAGTGCTGATTACAGATACCTTCTCTTTATGGGATTTTGCTCTGTCGTGAAGTAGCTTCCTTCATTTGTTATACAATTTGTTCATGGCTGGGGTCCACCAGACAGGACGCCTGCCCTTGGTGGAGAGGGTCCTGCTTTTATTTGGGATTGCATGATCCATGCATTCTTGGAGATGTCCGTAGAAAGCATTTTTGAAGGATTCTGCATTGCAGTGGACTTAAAGGATACCATCTTAGTTTTAAGAAGTGTAAAGTCGGCTTTTGAGAAGTTTTTCACTGTAGTCTTTTGTGTTGGGGGTGGAGGTGGGATATGTATATCCAGGGTGATTAGTTTGTGGTCAGATGTCACTAGTGAGGGGTATACTTCTGGTGTGTAGCACATTGTCCCCATGTTTGTGATGATCAGGTCTAGTATATTATCTCCCCTTGTGGGAGAGGTGACTAGCTGTTCCATTGCATTTCAATTTATGAATTCCAGGAACCTTTGGGCTAGGGTTTTAGGGTTAGAATAATGCACCCAGTCTATGTTAGGGTAGTTGAAGTCTCCCAATATGATGGTGTTTGGTGAGACATTCATATCCTCCAATGTCTTCAGGAAGGCTGAATGGGGTTCCTGAGATTGGGAGTGTGGTCTGTAATATGCTACCAGTTGTATAGCAGTTTTGCCTACGGTTAGTTGCACCTGGATGGTCTCTGATGCTTCATGTGTTGCCACTAACCTGGAGGTGTGGGTGTCCTTGATGAATATGAACACTCCCCCTTCCTTTTTGTTTTGGCCCGAGTTTTGGGGCCAAAATGCATGATACGAGGTATAGCCTGGTAGCGCTGGGGTGCTCTCAGGAGCCTTGAACCAGGTTTCAGTTACTGCACAGACATCGAGATTGATAGAATATGTACGTACAGATATATGTAATACACACATACATATATAGATATATGTAGATACATATACATATACA